>NC_053391.1:688069789-688215664 GCF_905171765.1 Bufo bufo
ACACGCCACAGCTAAGTGCACCACCTGATACGGAACGTGTTTAGCAGGAGGCAACATTTCACTAACATGGTGGAACAGTACCTGTGCACACCCCTCCACGTACTGACTGATGGTTCGGCCCCATTCAACTTCTGGGTCTCCAAATTGTCCACGTGGCCAGAGCTAGCCTTTTATGCCTTGGAGGTGCTGGCCTGCCCGGGGGCCAGCGTTTTGTCTGAACGTGTATTCAGCACGGCAGGGGGCGTCATTACAGACAAACGCAGCCGCCTGTCTACAGCCAATGTGGACAAGCTGACGTTCATAAAAATTAACCAGGCATGGATCCCACAGGACCTGTCCATCCCTAGTGCAGATTAGATATTAACTACCTCCCCTTAACAATATATTATTCTACTCCAGGGCACTTCCTCATTCACTACTATTTTTAATTTCATTTTACCATTATATTGCGGGGCAACCCAAAGTTGAATGAACCTCTCCTCTGTCTGGGTGCCGGTGCCTAAATGTGTGACAGTGGCCTGTCCAAGTGGTGGGTGACGTGAAGCCTGATTCTCTGCTATGACATGAAGACAGATCCTGCGCTGACATAAGGCCAGATTCTCTGTTACGGGACCTATCTCCTCTGCCTGGGTGCCTGGGCCTAAATATGTGACAGTGGCCTGTTCCAGTGGTGGGTGACGTGAAGCCTGATTCTCTGCTATGACATGAAGACAGATTCTGCGCTGACATAAGGCCAGATTCTCTGTTACGGGACCTCTCTCCTCTGCCTGGGTGCCTGGGCCTAAATGTGTGACAGTGGCCTGTTCCAGTGGTGGGTGACGTGAAGCCTGATTCTCTGCTATGACATGAAGACAGATTCTGCGCTGACATAAGGCCAGATTCTCTGTTACGGGACCTCTCTCCTCTGCCTGGGTGCCTGGGCCTAAATGTGTGACAGTGGCCTGTTCCAGTGGTGGGTGACGTGAAGCCTGATTCTCTGCTATGACATGAAGACAGATTCTGCGCTGACATAAGGCCAGATTCTCTGTTACGGGACCTCTCTCCTCTGCCTGGGTGCCTGGGCCTAAATGTGTGACAGTGGCCTGTTCCAGTGGTGGGTGACGTGAAGCCTGATTCTCTGCTATGACATGAAGACAGATTCTGCGCTGACATAAGGCCAGATTCTCTGTTACGGGACCTCTCTCCTCTGCCTGGGTGCCTGGGCCTAAATATGTGACAGTGGCCTGTTCCAGTGGTGGGTGACGTGAAGCCTGATTCTCTGCTATAACATGAAGACAGATTCTGCGCTGACATAAGGCCAGATTCTCTGTTACGGGACCTCTCTCCTCTGCCTGGGTGCCCGGGCCTAAATGTGTGACAGTGGCCTGTTCCAGTGGTGGGTGACGTGAAGCCTGATTCTCTGCTATGAAATTAAGACAGATTCTGCACTGACATAAGGCCAGATTCTCTGTTACGGGACCTCTCTCCTCTGCCTGGGTGCCTGGGCCTAAATATGTGACAGTGGCCTGTTCCAGTGGTGGGTGACGTGAAGCCTGATTCTCTGCTATGACATGAAGACAGATCCTTCACTGACATAAGGCCAGATTCTCTGTTACGGGACCTATCTCCTCTGCCTGGGTGCCTGGGCCTAAATATGTGACAGTGGCCTGTTCCAGTGGTGGGTGACGTGAAGCCTGATTCTCTGCTATGACATGAAGACAGATTCTGCGCTGACATAAGGCCAGATTCTCTGTTACGGGACCTCTCTCCTCTGCCTGGGTGCCTGGGCCTAAATGTGTGACAGTGGCCTGTTCCAGTGGTGGGTGACGTGAAGCCTGATTCTCTGCTATGACATGAAGACAGATTCTGCGCTGACATAAGGCCAGATTCTCTGTTACGGGACCTCTCTCCTCTGCCTGGGTGCCTGGGCCTAAATGTGTGACAGTGGCCTGTTCCAGTGGTGGGTGACGTGAAGCCTGATTCTCTGCTATGACATGAAGACAGATTCTGCGCTGACATAAGGCCAGATTCTCTGTTACGGGACCTCTCTCCTCTGCCTGGGTGCCTGGGCATAAATATGTGACAGTGGCCTGTTCCAGTGGTGGGTGACGTGAAGCCTGATTCTCTGCTATAACATGAAGACAGATTCTGCGCTGACATAAGGCCAGATTCTCTGTTACGGGACCTCTCTCCTCTGCCTGGGTGCCCGGGCCTAAATGTGTGACAGTGGCCTGTTCCAGTGGTGGGTGACGTGAAGCCTGATTCTCTGCTATGACATGAAGACAGATTCTGCGCTGACATAAGGCCAGATTCTCTGTTACGGGACCTCTCTCCTCTGTCTGGGTGGCGGGGCCTAAATATGTGACAGTGGCCCTTATCCAGTGGTGGGTGACATGAAGCCAGATTCTCTGCTATGGCATGAAGAGACTGATTCTCTGCTGACATGAAGCCAGATTCTTTGCTATGGCATGAAGAGACTGATTCTCTGCTGACGTGAAGCCAGATTCCCTGCTATGGGACCTCTGTCCAATTGATATTGGGTCATTTTTATTTTTTTAATTTTTATTTTAATTCATTTCCCTATCCACATTAGTTTGCAGGGGATTTACCTACATGTTGCTGCCTTTTGCAGCCCTCTAGCTCTTTCCTGGGCTGTTTTACAGCCTTTTTAGTGCCCAAAAGTTCGGGTCCCCATTGAACCCGAACATTTCCGGGAAGTTCGGCCGAACTTCTCGAACCCGAACATCCAGGTGTTCGCTCAACTCTAGTGGCTAGGTTCAAGTCACTTTCCTTCCGTGCTTCACGCAGGTGGCTAGAGGTGAGAGCTGCTAAAACTTTTTTTCTTTGAGCATTGGTACTATGCACCCAAAAATTGGTTAATTTCACCAGAAAATGTTAATGACAATTATTTTATTTTTTAACCGGCCTACTAGGTATAGCAGTGGCACTATACACCCAAAAATTGGTGAATTTCACCAGAAAATGTAAATGACAAAGTAGTGAAATGATAATAATAAAAAATATGGATTTATGAGGTGGAGTTTCATATGGAGTAGGAGTTTGAGGCGGCGGTGGACGTAGCGGAGTAGGTGGAAGCGGCGGTGGAGGAGGACGAGATAGTTAACACAGGTTTTTGGTTTTAATTTAATTTTGTAATATTAAGGTACACACAAAAAGAGTGTGAAATATCCAAAATACAAGAATGAGCAATTGCGCTGCAGTATAACAATGGCTGCTTAGTGCCGGTATACATGTCTATTCTGCACAAGGTACGGACAAGTCCTGAGGGATCCATGCCTGGCTAATTTTAATGAACGTGAGCTTGTCCACATTGGCTGTGGACAGGCGGCTGCGCTTGTCTGTGATAACGCCCCCTGCCGTGCTAAGCACATGTTCAGATAATACACTGGCTGCAGGGCAGGCCAGCACCTCCAAGGCGTAAAGGGCAAACTCAGGCCATGTGCCCAGTTTGGAGACCCAGAAGTTGAAGGAGGCAGACCCGTCATTCAGTACGTGTAGGCGTGTGAACACATACTGCTCCACCATGTTGGTGAAATGCTGCCTCCTGCTAAGACATTACATATCAGCTGGTGGTGCTGGTTGTTGTGGCGTGCTGACAAAGCTTTTCCACATTTCGGCCATGCTAACCCTGCCTTGTGTATCCACTGTTCCCCCGCTGTCAGGTGGGAATGCCACCAGCAGCGCGTATACCAGCGTGTGCTTATACTCGCGCATCTTACGATCATGCTCCAGTGACGGAATTAAGGACAGTACGTTGTCCTTGTTATGGGGATCCAGCAGCGTGGCCACCCAGTAATCAGCACAATTTAGAATGTGGGAAACTCGGCGGTCGTTGCAGAGACACTGCAGCATGTAATCGCTCATGTGTGCCAGGCTGCCCAGAGGCAACGAAAAGCTGTCCTCTGTGGAAGGTGTATCGTCTGTGTCCTCTGCATCCCCCCAGCCATGCACCAGTGATGGCAATGAGCTGGTCTGGGTGCCACCCTGCTGTGAACATGGTTCCTCCTCCTCCCTCTCCTCCTCATCCTCTACCTCGTCATCCTCCTGAACTGTGCCCTGGCTGGACAATTGTGTACCTTGGGTTTGTGGGTGCAGGAACCCACCCTCGGAGCCACTTGGGAATGACTGGCCAGAAACCCTACGAAATGATCCCTCTTCATCCTACTCCTCCTGTCCCACATCCTCTTCCATCATCGCCAGGAGCATTATGGGTTATTTGAAGGAGGCATAGAAGTGGGATAGTAACGCTGAGAACGGCGTTATCGGCACTGGCCATGTTGGTGGAGTACTCGAAACAGCGCAACAAGGAATACAGGTCTCGCATGGAGGCCCAGTCATTGGTGGTGAAGTGGTGCTGTTCTGCCGAGCGACTCACCCGTGAGTGCTGCAGCTAATACTCCACTATCGCCTGCTGCTGCTCGCACAGTCTGGCCAGCATGTGCAAGGTGGAGTTCCACCTTGTGGGCATGTCGCATATGAGGCGGTGAGCGGGAAGGCCGAAGTTACGCTGCAGCGCTGACAGGCGAGCAGCAGCAGGGTTAGAACGCCGAAAGCGTGCACAGATGGCCCGCACTTTATGCAGCAGCTCTGACATATCGGGGTAAGTTTTAAGGAATCTCTGCACCACCAAATTCAGCACATGCGCCAGGCAAGGGATGTGCGTCAAACCGGCTAGTCCCAGAGCTGCTACGAGATTTCGTCCATTATCGCACACCACCAGGCCGGGCTTCAGGCTGACTGGCACAAACCACTCATTGGTCTGTCGTTCAAGGCCCGTCCACAGCTTCTGCGCGGTGTGGGGTTTTTCCCCCAAACAGATAAGTTTTAAAACTGCCTGCTGTCGTTTACCCTTGGCTGTGCTGAAGTTGGTGGTGAAGGTGTTACACTGACCGGATGAGGAGCTGGTAGAGGATGAGGAAGCAGAGTAGGAGGAGGAAGCAACAGGAGGCAAACTGAAGCGCCCTGCAATCCTTGGTGGTGGAAGGACATGCGCCAAACTGCTATCCGCCTCAGGCCCAGCCACCACTGCATTTACCCAGTGTGTAGTCAGGTGCACCTTGCCACAGATGGCGTTGCACAGTGCACACCTGATTTTGTCCCTTACTTGGTTGTGAAGGGAAGGGATGGCTCGCCTGGAAAAGTAGTGGCGGCTAGACACGACGTACTGTGGGACAGCCACCGCCATAAGACCTCTAAAACTATCTGTCTCCACCAGACAGAATGACAGCATTTAAAAGGCCAGTAATTTAGAAATGCTGGCATTCAGGGCAAGGGATCGCGGGTGGGTATGGGGGTACTTCCTCTTCCTTTCCAGCGTTTGGGATATGGAGAGCTGAACGCTTCCATGGGACATTGTGGAGATGCTTGGTGACCCATGTGTTGGTGTTGCTGGCAGATCCTTAGTTTGCGGGGTGCCAGGTGACACTGTCACTCCAGAGGTGGATGAAGAGGCCGCGACTGCAGGAGAAGAGGAAGCAGGAGGAGCCAGAGACCTTTCTTGGTTTTTGAGGTGTCTACTCCACTGCAGCTCATGCTTTGCACTTAGATGCCTGGTCATGCAGGTTGTGCGCAGGTTGAGAATGTTTATGCCTCGCTTCAGGCTCTGATTGCACAGCGCGCAAACCACTCGTGTCTTGTCGTCAGCACATTGTCTGAAGAACTGCCACGCCAGGTAACTCCTTGGAGCTGGCTTTGGTGTGCTCGGTCCCTTGCTTCGGTGGGCAGTAGTGTTGAGCGCGAATATTCGAATAACAAATTTTTATCTCGAATATCGCAACTTCGAGATTTCGCAAATATTTCGAATATAGTTCTATATATTCGCGAAATCGAATATTCGTTTATTTATTTTTTCATCTGAAAATATATGATTCCTCCCTGCTTCTTGCTTGTGGGTCAATGAGCCATTGGCCCACAAGCAACTGAATTGAAGCTGGAAGGAATCACGTTTTCAGATGGACCGGAATATTCAAAATAAAGAATATATTGCTGTATATTCAATTTTAGAATATTCGTCCTATTCTAATCTGAACCAATAATCTCGGTTATAATATTCGAGTTCAGGAATATTACAACAGAAAAATCGTAATGGTTAATACGTGTGCCCGGCCCTGCCCGACCGCATGACAAAATCGTTATTTAATCAACTTCAGCATACACCTCCCCGACAAGCGTCCCCGTCACCATGGGAAAGCCTGTGGGTTAGAAAATACCATCTGAGTTTTCCCTGAGATCGTAAAAACTCTGATCCGATGGTATATTCGAACCCACAGGCGTTCCCATGGTTACGGGGCCGCTTGTCGGGGAGCAGTATGCCAAAGTGGAATATTATTGCTCTAACTTCGTCTTTTAGGATTATAGCACTTCGTCTTATAGGATTATAGCACTATATTAGCTAAATTACAATCTATATGTGTATTTTACGAAAATTCGTAATATTGCTCTAACTTCGTCTTTTAGAATATTCGTAATATTGCTCTAACTTCGTCTTTTAGAATATTCGGAATATTCTAAAAGACGAAGTTAGAGCAATATTAAGAATATTCGTAAAATACACATATAGATTGTAATTTAGCTAATATACTGCTATAGTAATTTTTTTAATAGTGTACATATTTTCCAAAACTGAAGTTTAGAAGAGGCAAAAAAAATTAGACAAAAAAAAAAAAAGGATTATAGCACTATATTAGCTAAATTACAATCTATATGTGTATTTTACGAAAAATTCGTAATATTGCTCTAACTTCGTCTTTTAGAATATTCCGAATATTCTAAAAGACGAAGTTAGAGCAATATTACGAATTTTCGTAAAATACACATATTAGCCTAGCCATAGTCAATTAGTCGAACGTTGCCTTATACTGTCAAAAGAACAATCGCAATACGCGATTAATTAAATCGCATATTATTCGCGATAAATGGAATAATGACGAATATTTGATTTCAACGAATATAAGACGAATCTGGCACCTCCAGCTCATCACTAGTGGGCAGTAGGAGGCGTACTGTCTAGAGGACAGCCGCTCCGCTTTTGCACTCTGCTCCCTCTTCTGCTGTGCTGGTGGCTCTGTGCGACCACCGCCTCTTCCTCCGAACTACATAGGTCACTCGCATGATCTTGATTCCATGTGGGGTTAAGGACCTCATCGTCCTCCACATCATCTTCCACCCAGTTTTCACCCCTGTCCTCCTTGTCGGTCTGCACACTTTCGAAAGCCCCAGCAGTTGGCACCTGTGTTTCGTCATCATCCGAGACGTGCTGCGATGGTCCTCCAATGTACTCATCTTGAAAGATAAGTGCTTGTGCATCGGTGCACTCAATCTCTTCCACTTCTGGGGCAGAGCTAGGTGGATGGCCTTGGGAAACCCTGCTAACAGAGTCATCAAAAAGCAGAAGAGACTGCTGCATGACTTGGGGCTCAGACTGCTTGGCTGATTTGCAAGAGGGTGAGGTGAAAGACTGATGGACATCGGCTGCAGGTGCCAACTGTGGTCTTTCAGCAGGAGACTGGGTGGGAGACAATGTGAAGGAACTGGATCCAATCTCAGCAACGCAATCTACTATCGCCTGTACTTGTTCAGGCCTCACCATTCGTAGAGCAGTATTAGGCCCGACCAAATACCGCTGCAGGTTTTGTCGCCTACTCGCACCTGAGGAAGGGGTTTGACTTGTGCGTGTAGCTGGCACAGATCGACAACGTCCTCTCCCTGCAACAGGAGCTCCACCAGCAGCACCACAACCTGGGCCACGTTCCGTATTTGAAGCTCTCCTCATATTTTTCAAATTTAGGATCTTGCCCTAAATGGGTGTTTAATTAATAGTAGAATAGAACGACAGCATGTAAAGGGTGTATCTCACACGGTGTGAACCAGTGCAGGCCTAAATTAAATATTTCTTTGCCCAAAATGTCCGTATTTCAAATGACTGTATTTCAAATCCCTGAATCAAACCCCTGTAGGTAGAGGGAGTATCTCACTGGGCCTAAAGTAAATATTTCTTTGCCCAAAATTGCTGTATTTCAAATGGCTGTATTTCAAATGCCTGATTCAAACCCCTGAATGTAGAGGGGGTATCTCACATGGTCTGAACCAGTGTAGGCCTGAACTAAATATTTCTTTGCCCTAAATGGCTGTATTTCAAATCCCTGAATCAAACCCCTGTATGTAGAGGGGGTATCTCACATGGTCTGAACCAGTGTAGGCCTGAAATAAATATTTATTTGCACAAAATGGCTGTATTTCAAATGGCTGTATTTCAAATGCCTGAATCAAACCCCTGTATGTAGAGGGAGTATCTCACAGGGCCTGAATCAGTGTAGGCCTGAAGTAAATATTTCTTTGCCCAAAATGGCTGTATTTCAAATGGCTGTATTTCAAATGCCTGATTCAAACCCCTGTATGTATAGGGGGTATCTCACACAGTTTGAACCAGTGTAGGCCTGAAGTAAATATTTCTTTGCCCAAAATGGCTGCATTTTAAATGGCTGTATTTCAAATGCCTGATTCAAACCCCTGTATGTAGAGGGTGTATCTCACACGGTCTGAACCAGTGTAGGCCCGAAGTAAATATTTCTTTGCCCAAAATGGCTGTATTTCAAATGGCTGTATTTCAAATGCCTGATTCAAACCCCTGTATGTAGAGGGGGTATCTCACACGGTTTGAACCAGTGTAGGCCTGAACTAACTATTTGTTTGCCCAAAATGGCTGTATTTCAAATGGCTGTACTTCAAATCCTTGAATCAAACCCCTGTATGTAGAGGGGGTATCTCACACGGTCTGAACCAGTGTAGGCCTGAAGTAAATATTTATTTGCACAAAATGGCTGTATTTCAAATGGCTGTATTTCAAATGCCTGAATCAAACCCCTGTATGTAGAGGGAGTATCTCACAGGGCCTGAACCAGTGTAGTCCTGAAGTAAATATTTCTTTGCCCAAAATGGCTGCATTTTAAATGGCTGTATTTCAAATGCCTGATTCAAACCCCTGTATGTAGAGGGTGTATCTCACACGGTCTTAACCAGTGTAGACCTGAAGTAAATATTTCTTTGTCCAAAATGGCTGTATTTCAAATGCCTGATTCAAACCCCTGTATGTAGAGGGGGTATCTCACACGGTCTGATCCAGTGTAGGCCTGAACTAACTATTTCTTTGCCCAAAATGGCTATATTTCAAATGCCTGTATTTCAAATGCCTGAATCAAACCCCTGTATGCAGAGGGAGTATCTCACAGGGCCTGAACCAGTTTAGGCCTGAACTAAATATTTCTTTGCCCTAAATGGCTGTATTTCAAATGGCTGTATTTCAAATCCCTGAATCAAACCCCTGTATGTAGAGGGAGTATCTCACAGGGCCTGAACCAGTGTAGGCCTGAACTAAATATTTATTTGCCCTCAAATGGATGTATTTCAAATGGCTGTATTTCAAATGCCTGAATCAAACCCCTGTATGTAGAGGGAGTATCTCACAGGGCCTGAACCAGTGTAGGCCTGAACTAAATATTTATTTGCCCAAAATGGCTGTATTTCAAATGGCTGTATTTCAAATCCCTAAATCAAACCCCTGTATGTAGAGGGAGTATCTCACAGGACCTGAACCAATGTAGGCCTGAAGTAAATATTTCTTTGCCCAAAATGGCTGTATTTCAAATGGCTGTATTTCAAATCCCTGAATCAAACCCCTGTATGTAGAGGGAGTATCTCACAGGGCCTGAACCAGTGTAGGCCTGAACTAAATATTTCTTTGCCCAAAATGGCTGTATTTCAAATGGCTGTATTTCAAATCCCTGAATCAAACCCCTGTATGTAGAGGAAGTATCTCACAGTGCCTGATTTAGTGTAGACCTGAAGTAAATATTTCTTTGCCCTAAATGGCTGTATATTTCAAATCTCTGAATCAAACCCCTGTATCTAGAGGGAGTATCTCACAGGGCCTGAACCAGTGTAGGCCTGAACTAAATATTTCTTTGCCCTAAATGGCTGTATTTCAAATGGCTGTATTTCAAATCCCTGAATTAAACCCCTGTATGTAGAGGGAGTATCTCACAGGGCCTGAACCAGTGTAGGCCTGAACTAACTATTTATTTGCCCAAAATGGCTGTATTTCAAATGGCTGTATTTCAAATCCCTGAATCAAACCCCTGTATGTAGAGGGAGTATCTCACAGGACCTGAACCAGTGTAGGCCTGAAGTAAATATTTCTTTGCCCAAAATGGCTGTATTTCAAACGGCTGTATTTCAAATCTCTGAATCAAACCCCTGTATGTAGAGGGAGTATCTCACAGGGCCTGAACCAGTGTAGGCCTGAAGTAAATATTTTTTTGCACAAAATGGCTGTATTTCAAATGCCTGATTCAAACCCCTGTATGTAGAAGGGGTATCTCACATGGTTTGAACCAGTGTAGGCCTGAATTAAATATTTATTTGCCCAAAATGGCTGTATTTCAAATGGCTGTATTCCAAATCCCTGAATTAAACCCCTGTATGTAGAAGGAGTATCTTACAGGGCCTGATTAAGTGTAGGCCTGAAGTAAATATTTCTTTGCCCAAAATGGCTGTATTTCAAATGGCTGTATTTCAAATCCCTGAACCAAACCCCTGTATGTAGAGGGAGTATCTCACACGGCCTGAATCAGTGTAGGCCTGAAGTAAATATTTTTTTGCTCAAAATTGCTGTATTTCAAATGGCTGTATTTCAAATGCCTGATTCAAACCCCTGTATGTAGAGGGAGTATCTCACACGGTCTGAACCAGTGTAGGCATGAAGTAAATATTTCTTTGCCTAAAATGGCTGTATTTCAAATGGCTGTATTTCAAATCCCTGAATCAAACCCCTGTATGTAGAGGGAGTATCTCACACGGTCTGAACCAGTGTAGGCCTGAACTAAATATTTCTTTGCCCTAAATGGCTGTATTTCAAATGGCTGTATTTTAAATCCCTGAATCAAACCCCTGTATGTATAGGGTGTATCTCACAGGGCCTGAACCAGTGTAGGCCTGAATTCAATATTGGTGCACCAAATGGCGGTATTTAAAATCTCTGAATATAACCGAAATGTATTAAGGGTGTATCTCACAATGACATCTGCATTAGTGTTGAGCGTGAATATTCGAATTTCGAATTTTTTTCTCGAATATCGCAATTTCGAGATTTCGCGAATATTTAGAATATAGTTCCAAATATTTGCGAAATCGAATATTCGTATTTTTTTTTCAAAAAAAAAAAAATCGTACGATTAATTTAATCGTACGATTTTTTTTTCCTGTATAAGGCAACGTTCCTATGACTATGGCTAGGCTAATAATCGTATGATTAAATTAATCGTACGTTTTATTTTTTTTTTCCTGTATAAGGCAAAGTTCCTATGACTATGGCTAGGCTAATATGTGTATTTTACGAAATTTCTTAATATTGCTCTAACTTCGTCTTTTAGAATATTCGGAATATTCTAAAAGACGGAGTTAGAGCAATATTACGAATATTCTAAAAGACGAAGTTAGAGCAATATTAAGAAATTTCGTAAAAAGCACATATTAGCCTAGCCATAGTCATAGGAACGTTGCCTTATACAGGAAAAAAAAATAATAAAATAATCGTACGATTAAAAAAAAATCGTACGATTAATTTAATCGCATATTATTCGCGAAAAATAAAATAATTCCGAATATTCGATTTCGACGAAAATAATACGAATATTCATTCGAATATTCGCGAAATATCGCGAAATCGAATATGGCACCTCTTGCTCATCACTAATCTGCATCAAAGGCTGCCAACTAAATTTTTTGTGCTCAAACGAGTGTTTTTTTAACAACTGAATTTGACAGCAGTTTATAAGCTTGTAATTTCACATGTGCTGATGCTGCAAGGCCTAAAAAAAGTGTTTTTTGTCAAAAAAGTGGTTTTTTTAAACCCCAGAAAATGATGGGTGTATTTCTAGCTTAACCACTTAAGGACCACAGGTTTATACCCCCCTAGTGACCAGGCCCTTTTTTACAAATCGGCACTTCACAACTTTAGCGGTTTATTGCTCGGTCATGCAACTTACCACCCAAATGAATTTTACCTCCTTTTTTTCTCACTAATAGAGCTTTCATTTGGTGGTATTTCATTGCTGCTGACATTTTGACTTTTTTTGTTATTAATCGAAATTTAACTATTTTTTTTCAAAAAAATGACATTTTTCACTTTCAGTTGCAAAATTTTGCAAAAAAAACGACATCCATATATAAATTTTTCTCAAAATTTATTGTTCTACATGTCTTTGATAAAAAAAAAAATGTTTGGGTAAAAAAAAAAATGATTTGGGTAAAAGTTATAGCGTTTACAAACTATGGTACAAAAATGTGAATTTCCGCTTTTTGAAGCAGCTCTGACTTTCTGAGCACCTGTCATGTTTCCTGAGGTTCTACAATGCCCAGACAGTACAAACACCCCACAAATGACCCCATTTCGGAAAGTAGACACCCTAAGGTATTCGCTGATGGGCATAGTGAGTTCATAGAACTTTTTATTTTTTGTCACAAGTTAGTGGAAAATTATGATTTTTATTTTTTTTCTTACAAAGTCTTATATTCCACTAACTTGTGACAAAAAATAAAAACTTCTATGAACTCACTCAGCGAATACCTTGGGGTGTCTTCTTTCCAAAATGGGGTCACTTGTGGGGTAGTTATACTGCCCTGGCATTCTAGGGGCCCAAATGTGTGGTAAGTAGTTTGAAATCAAAATGTGTAAAAAATGACCGGTTAAATCCGAAAGGTGCTCTTTGGAATGTGGGCCCCTTTGCCCACCTAGGCTGCAAAAAAGTGCCACACATGTGGTATCGCCGTACTCAGGAGAAGTTGGGGAATGTGTTTTGGGGTGTCATTTTACATATACCCATGCTGGGTGAGATAAATATCTTGGTCAAATGCCAACTTTGTATAAAAAAATGGGAAAAGTTGTCTTTTGCCAAGATATTTCTCTCACCCAGCATGGGTATATGTAAAATGACACCCCAAAACACATTGCCCAACTTCTCCTGAGTACAGCGATACCACATGTGTGACACTTTTTTGCAGCCTGGGTGCGCAAAGGGGCCCACATTCCAAAGAGCACCTTTCGGATTTCACCGGCCATTTTTTACAGATTTTGATTTCAAACCACTTCTCACGCATTCGGCCCCTAAAATGCCAGGGCAGAATAACTACCCCACAAGTGACCCCATTTTGGAAAGAAGACACCCCAAGGTATTTCGTGATGGGCATAGTGAGTTCATGGAAGTTTTTATTTTTTGTCACAAGTTAGTGGAATATGAGACTTTGTAAGGAAAAAAAAAAATCATAATTTTCCGCTAACTTGTGACAAAAATCATAAAATTCTAGGAACTCGCCATGCCCCTCACGGAATACCTTGGGGTGTCTTCTTTCCAAAATGGGGTCACTTGTGGGGTAGTTATACTGCCCTGGCATTTTCCAGGGGCCCTAATGTGTGGTAAGTAGGTAAATGACCTGTGAAATCCTAAAGGTGCTCTTTGGAATGTGGGCCCCTTTGCCCACCTAGGCTGCAAAAAAGTGTCACACATGTGGTATCGCCGTATTCAGGAGAAGTTGGGCAATGTGTTTTGGGGTGTCTTTTTACATATACTCATGCTGAGTGAGAGAAATATCTCGGCAAAAGACAACTTTTCCCATTTTTTTATACAAAGTTGGCATTTGACCAAGATATTTATCTCACCCAGCATGGGTATATGTAAAATGAAACCCCAAAACACATTCCCCAACTTCTCCTGAGTATGGCGATACCAGATGTGTGACACTTTTTTGCAGCCTAGATGCGCAAAGGGGCCCACATTCCTTTTATGAGGGCATTTTTAGACATTTGGATCCCAGACTTCTTCTCACGCTTTAGGGCCCCTAAAATGCCAGGGCAGTATAAATACCCCACATGTAACCCCATTTTGGAAAGAAGACACCCCAAGGTATTCAATGAGGGGCATTTTTGTCCCAAGTTAGCGGAAAGGGAGACTTTGTGAGAAAAAAATAAATAAAATCAATTTCCGCTAACTTGTGCCAAAAAAAAATAATTTCTATGAACTCGCGTTCATAGAAATTATTTTTTTTTGGCACAAGTTAGCGGAAATTGATTTTATTTATTTTTTTCTCACAAAGTCTCCCTTTTCGCTAACTTGGGACAAAAATTTCAATCTTTCATGGACTCAATATGCCCCTCACGGAATACCTGGGGGTGTTTTCTTTCCGAAATGGGGTCACATGTGTGGTATTTATACTGCCCTGGCATTCTAGGGGCCCTAAAGCGTGAGAAGAAGTCTGGAATATTGTAACAGTACAGCCTGGATCACAGCGGCTCCCTGTGACGATACGCTGACTTGCGCTCCAGCGTGGAACGCACCGGCCGTCTGCGATGATACGCTGGCTTGCGTTCCAGCGTGGAACGCAGCGACCGCCTGTGTTGTTACGCTGGCTTGCGCTCCAGCGTGGAACGCAGTGGCTGCTGGGCCCTCCTGTGACCCCGCCCACTTACCGTCCGGTCCTTAAATAGAAGACAGGTGCTAAGCAGGGTGTTCCACTAATGGAGTGCGCACCCTGCTAGCTCCACTGCATCTGAGGACTCTGTCCACATATCCAGACCTGGATCCCTAACAACAGCGTGAAGGACTGTCTACCTTCTTGCCACTGGCTTACCCACTGCTGGCTTCCTAGCCAGGATCAACTAACCGCAAGTATATGCCTGTTACCTGCTCTGATTAATGTCCTGGAACTCTGAGTGGGCTGGTTCCTGACTGGTGTGAGACGATACTCCCAAACTAACTCTGAACGTACTGCATACTATATACTAAACTGTGGACATGCTATACTAACTCTGAACCTACTGCATACTGTATACTAAACTGTGGACATGCTATACTAACTCTGAACCTACTGCATACTATATACTAAACTGTGGACATGTTCTGAACCTACTGCATACTATATACTAAACTGTGGACATGCTCTGAACCTATGGCATACAATATACTAAACTGAGGACATGCTATATACTAACCCTGAACCTATTGCATACTAGATACTAACTCTGAACTGTGCACAAGCTTATACTAACTTGTGACTCCTGTAATACTGGGAGACCTTCCTCTCCAGCAGTAATACTAAATAGATGGATAGCGGTAAATGATTTTGTTACCCCAAACTCTCCGCCCAAGACTGAGAGAGACGCCTGGGGTACATACTGAGTAACCGCGAATCCCACAGCCAAGAACAAGGGCAGTGGGATAATAGTGCATGTCCATGTCCATGCTTCCGCAGTTGAGATCCTAACTGATCAACTAGGTGCGTTACAAATATAAATGTCTAAAAAATTTTACGCATTTGGATTCCGTGAGGGGCATGGTGAGTTCATGTGAGATTTAATTTTTTGACACAAGTTAGTGGAATATGAGATTTTGTAAGAAAAAAAAAAAAAATTCCGCTAACTTGGGCCAAAAAAATGTCTGAATGGAGCCTTACAGGGGGGTAATCAGGGAGTCTATATGGGGTGATCACCCCCCTGTCATTGATCACCCCCCTATAAGGCTCCATTCAGATGTCCGTATGTGTTTTGCGGATCCGATCCATGTATCCGTGGATCCGTAAAAATCATACGGACATCTGAATGCAGCCTGACAGGGGGGGTGATCAATGACAGGGGGGTGATCAATGACAGGGGGGTGATCAGGGAGTCTATATGGGGTGATCACCACAGTCATTGATCACGCCCCTGTAAGGCTCCATTCAGACGTCCGTATGCGTTTTGCGGATCCGATCCATCTATCAGTGGATCCGTAAAAATCATGCGGACATCTGAATGGAGCTTTACAGGGGGGTGATCAATGACAGGGGGGTAATCAATGACAGGGGGTGATCAGGGAGTCTATATGGGGTGATAACCACAGTCATTGATCACGCCCCTGTAAGGCTCCATTCAGACGTCCGTATGCGTTTTGCGGATCCGATCCATCTATCAGTGGATCCGTAAAAATCATGCGGACATCTGAATGGAGCTTTACAGGGGGGTGATCAATGACAGGGGGGTAATCAATGACAGGTGGGTGATCAGGAAGTCTATATGGGGTGATCAGGGGCTAATAAGGGGTTAATAAGTTACGGGGGGGGGGTGTAGTGTGGTGTTTGGTGCTACTTTACTGAGCTACCTGTGTCCTCTGGTGGTCGATCCAAACAAAGGGGACCACCAGAGGACCAGGTAGCAGGTATATTAGATGCTGTTATCAAAACAGCGTCTAATATACCTGTTAGGGGTTAAAAAAATCACATCTCCAGCCTGCCAGCGAACGATCGCCGCTGGCAGGCTGGAGATCAACTCTCTTACCTTCCGTTCCTGTGAGTGCGCGCGCCTGTGTGCGCGCGTTCACAGGAAATCTCGGCTCACGCGAGATGACACCAATCGGCGTTAGCGTAGCCTGGGAGAGCTGCCGCGATGACGCCTTTCGGCGTTACAGTGGTGGGAAGTGGTTAAATTGCACACTAACTAATCAAGATGTTGTAGATTGCCAAAAAAGTGTTTATATATTAAACCTGAATTTAACACTTGCAGATCTGGAAAATACAGTTTTTGGAAAAAAATTGTGTGTTTTTAAAACCCCAAAAAATGATGGGTGTAATTCTACCTTAAATTGCACACTGACTCATCCAGATGTTGTAGTTTGCCAAAAAAATGGTGATTTGCAATGTCCCAAAGCTCAGATGCAGTGCTAGTGAACTGAGCTTGCATAAAATGGCCGCTGCCGCCGCCATTCGCCCACCTAACTGACTTATAAAAGTAATTTTTTTTTTTGGTCAATGGCCTCAGGGCAGGGTAAAACGATTGTGTCCTGCACCCACACAACTATTTCTCTGTAGATCGCTGAGTTAGATTCTCTCCTATTCTCTCCCTGAAATCACAAGTCCAGCAGCATCCTCTCCCTACACTTGTAACAGCAGAGTGACGTGCGGCGCTACGTGACTCCAGCTTATATAGAGCCTGGGTCACATGCTGCTCTGGCCAATCACAGCCATACCATTAGTAGCCATGGCTGTGATGGCATCTAAGGTCAGACAGTTAACCGCTTGTTGATTGGCTGCTGTGCAGACTTTCAAAAAGCGGCAAGAAAGCGCCGAACACCGAACCCAAACTTTTACGGAAAAGTTCGGGTCCGGGGTCCAAAAATCCTAAAGTTCGGTACGAACTCAAGTTATGGGTCAAAGTTCTTCACAATGTATAAGAATATGGCGCCGGCGGACATCGCCATATGTTCGCCCGTTCGGTCAATATCCGATTGCTCATACCCCGCACACATACAATTTCAATACAATCAGATGTTATTACGGTAACCTTAAATCTAATATTTCCCTTTCAAACACAACATTTATTATTTTGTGTTGAGATGATGACATTAACTCCTTAAGGACACAGCCTTATTTCACCTTAAGGACCAGGCCATTTTTTGCAAATCTGACAAGTGGTGATAACTTTAAAACGCTTTGACTTATCCAGGCCATTCTGAGATTGTTTTTTCGTCACATATTGTACTTCATGATACTGGTAAAATTAAGTAAAAAAAATAAAAATTATTTATAAAAAGATTGCAAATTTACCAAAAATTGGGAAAAAATTGCAAATTTCCAAGTTTCAATTTCTCTACTTCTATAATATATAGTAGTACCTCCAAAAATAGTTATTACTTTACATTCCCCATATGTCTACTTCATGTTTGGACCATTTCCGGAATGATATTTTATTTTTTGTGAATGTTACAAGGCTTAGAAGTTTAGAAGCAAATCTTGAAATTTTTCTGAAATTTTCAAAAACCTAATTTTTTGAGACCAGTTCAGGTCTGAAGTCACTTTGTGAGGCTTACATGATAGAAACCACCCAAAAACTGATTTTATAAACCTTGTTAACCCTTTAGGTGTTCCACAAGAGTTATTCGCAAATGGAGATAAAATTTCAGAATTTAGATTTTTGGGCAAATTTTCCATTTTTTCCAGTAACAAAGCAAGGGTTAACAGCCAAACAAAATGCTATATTTATTGCCCCGATTCTGTATTTTGCAGAAACACCCTATATGTGGCCGTAAACTAATGTACGGGCACACAGTAGGGCGTAGAGGGAGAGGTGCGTCATGTGGATTTTGCAAGGCAGATTTTGCTGGACTGGTTTATTTACATCATATCCCATTTGAAGCCCCTCTGATGCACCCCTAGAGTAGAAACTCCATCAAAGTGACACCATTTTGGAAACTACGGGACCAGGTGGCAGTTTTGTTGGGACTATTTTTAGGGTACATATGATTTTTGGTTTATCTACACTCACCTAAAGAATTAATAGGAACACCTGTTCTATTTCTCATTAATGACTATCTAGTCAACCAATCACATGGCAGTTGCTTCAATGCATTTAGGGGTGTGGTCCTGGTCAAGACAATCTCCTGAACTCCAAACTGAATGTCAGAATGGGAAAGAAAGGTGATTTAAGCAATTTTGAGCGTGGCATGGTTGTTGGTGCCAGATGGGCCGGTCTGAGTATTTCACAATCTGCTCAGTTACTGGGATTTTCACGCACAACCATTTCTAGGGTTTACAAAGAATGGTGTGAAAAGGGAAAAACATCCAGTATGCGGCAGTCCTGTGGGCAAAAATGCCTTGTGGATGCTAGAGGTCAGAAGAGAATGGGCCGACTGATTCAAGCTGATAGAAGAGCAACGTTGACTGAAATAACCACTCGTTACAACCGAGGTATGCAGCATCTCCACTACAAATAGGAAAAAGAGGCTACAATTTGTACGAGCTCACCAAAATTGGACTGTTGAAGACTGGAAAAATGTTGCCTGGTCTAAAGAGTCTCGATTTCTGTTGAGACATTCAAATGGTAGAGTCCGAATTTGGCGTAAACAGAATGAGAACATGTATCCATCCTCTGATGGCTACTTCCAGTAGGATAATGCACCATGTCACAAAGCTCGAATCATTTAAAATTGGTTTCTTGAACATGATAATGAGTTCAATGTACTAAAATGGCCCCCACAGTCACCAGATCTCAACCCAATAGAGCATCTTTGGGATGTGGTGGAACGGGAGCTTCGTGCCCTGGATGTGCATCCCTCAAATCTCCATCAACTGCAAGATGCTATCCTATCAATATGGGCCAACATTTCCAAAGAATGCTATCAGTACCTTGTTGAATCAATGCCACGTAGAATTAAGGCAGTACTGAAGGCAAAAGGGGGTCCAACACCGTATTAGTATGGTGTTCCTAATAATTCTTTAGGTGAGTGTATATTACATTTTTGTGAGGCAAGGTAACCAGAAATAGATATACTGAAATTTCATCTCCACTTGCCAATAACTCTTGTGAAACACCTAAAGGGTTAACAACATTTATAAAATCAGTTTTGGATACCTTGAGGGGTTTAGTTTCTTAAATGTGGTCGCTTTTATGGAGTTTTTACTCTAGGGGTGCATCAGGGGGGCTTCAAATAGGACATGGTTCCAATAAAAAAAGGCCATCAAAATCTGCCTTCCAGAAACCTTACAGCGTTCCTTTCCTTCTGCACCCTGCCGTTTGGACATACAGAAGTTTACAACCACATATTGGGTGTTTCTGTAAACTGCAGTATGAGGGTAACAAATATTAAGTTTTGTTTGGCTGTTAACCCTTGCTTTGTTATTGGAAAAAAACGAAGTAAAATGGAAAATTTACCAAAAATTGCTATTTTGGCACAGTTTTTTTTTTTTTTTTTTTTACACTGTTCATCTGAGGGGTTAGGGGGGGTATTTTTATAGAGCAGATTCTTACAGATGTGGTGATACCTAATATGTCTACTTTTTTAAATTTATTTATGCTTTACACTATAGTATCTTTTTATAAAAATAAAAAAAAACATTTTAGTATCTCTATAGTTTGAGTCATTTTTTTTAGTTTTTAGCCGATTATCTTAGGTAGGGGCTCATTTTTTGCGGGATGAGTGGACGGTTTTAATGGCACTATTTTGGGGGGCATATGATTTTTTGATTGCTTGCTATTACAATTTTTGTGATGTAAGGTGACAAAAAAATGTACCTCCTGACGAAGCCTACGTGGCGAAACACGTGTTGAGGTCGAAGCAGTGGGGGAAATTTGGCCCCAAAGTGATCGATGACCGGCCTGATTTTGTACAGGTGGTCATAGGCAGGATCACCTTGGGGGAGACATGCTGCATTATCTGAATAATGCAGGCATTTCCGGATGCCCTCAAACCGAGAGTGTGTCATGGCCGTACTGTAAAGTGGGGTCTGGTAGAGGACGTCCCCACTCCAGTAATGCCTGACACTAGGTTTCTTGACTAGGCCCATGTGCAGCACGAGGCACCAAAACGTCCTCATCTCGGCTGCACTGACCGGGGTCCAGCCACCGGGCCTAGCCAAAACGGAGCCCGGGTGTTGAGCAACTAACTGTTGGGTGTACAGGTTCGTCTGCTCCACCATCAGAATTACAAAGTGGTCACTGAAAAAAGGTCTAAAAAAGTCGTATTCAGTGAAGCCCACTGTGGAAATCTGGATTCCTGGTTGACCTTTTAAAATCAGGAATCACAGGCTCAAATCGCTCTGGGGTACACCAGACAAGTTCACCGGCAGAGGGCTCCGGTGGATTTAACTGGTGGGCCGGAAAACTAGTACGAGCCCCAGAGCTGCTCGCACTAGGGTGGACCACAGGGTCCCCAGCATGGCAGTCCCCTTGCTCCGCCTTGGGGGCTCATCATCATCGCTAGATGATGAGGAGGACGCGGATGACAAAAGGAAAGTGGGGTCATCCTCGTCCTCACTGGGACTCTCGGAGTCGGAGGCAAGCAGTGCGTATGCCTCCTCGGCCAAGAACATCAGGCGGGCCATGGGGGAGTGTGTGTCTGCGTGTGTATGTGCGTGCATGTAAATCTTTATTTGGTGTGCGTGTGTATGGGGGCACGGGTGTTCGCGAACTCACCCTAAACCTAACAGGCAAAAAAAAAGTAACAAAATGTTATTTTTTTTAATTTTTTATTCTAAATCGCTGATCAACAGTCCGAAGTGGGGGGCCGGGGGAAAGCTGCTGCACCCCTGGGGGGTCTAGGGTCACACAGCTGTGCTGTGGACCCCAGACACCCTATTTAGGGTGATGCAATCAGTAACAGTTTTTTTTTTTTTCTTCTCACTAACTTTCCCTAAAATATCCCTGCCTAATCTAAATTGTCCCTAGCCGTTCCCTAATTACCTGGGTGCTTGGGGTGCTGGTGCACAGATGGAGTTGTTGGGGTGCTGGCTCTGATGATCCTTGCAGCGATCCGACGTGCAGCGCTCCTCTCTCCTCGGCTCCCGGACACAAAAGGAGGAGGAGAGGAGCGCTGTGGTAATTTGAACCTCCTGCCCATGCAGCCGACCAATGAGAGCGATCCTGAGAGGTGATGTCACCATCACCACTCAGGATCTAAGGATGGTGATTGGTGGTTTATTATCACACCACCGATCACCATCCTGTTCCGGGTTATCGGGTCCCCAGAGACCTGAATAACCCAGAAACGCAGCAAACCGCACATCTGAATTGACCTGCGGTTTGCTGCGATCGCCAACATGGGGGGTCACAGGACCCCCCGGCGCATTTACCCAAAGTGCCGAGTGGCGGTGATCAAAACTATACATGATATACCGATACGTCATGTGTCCTTAAGTATCGGGACAACATGCCGTACCGGTACGTCATGTATCCGGAACAGGTTAAAGGGGTTCTCCGGGCTTTTTCTATTGATGACCTATCCTCAGGATAGGTCATCAATATCAGATCGGTGGGGTCTGACACCCACCACCCCCGCCGATCAGCTGTTTGAGGAGATATGGGACAGCAGCAGCAGGCAGGAAGAGAGTGGGGAGACGGACGTGCACACTGCGCGTGCCGTCTCCTCAAACAGCTGATCGGCGGGGGTTCCGGGTGTTGGACCCCGCCGATCTGATATTGATGACCTATCCTGAGGATAGGTCATCAATAGAAAAAGCCAGGAGAACCCCTTTAATTCCTAATACTTGTATTTGAAAAATTTGGGATTATATGCTTGCAGTTTTATCCTGCAGCGCATGTTGGAGCAGGGGTACGAAAAGACCCGGTTCCACGCTGACAAGTGTCGTATAGTGCGGAGGATCGGGTATGAGCTGTGGAGGGATCACGATGCCCAGCACAAGAGGATGGCCACCTTGAAGAAATAGTCAGCTCTCAAGTGGTGGCATTCAGATCAGACCAGAGAGATCCGCGACAGACTATGCCCAGGTACAATGCTTACATAACTTTTGTGGTCAAGGCTACGGCCGAGCTCGTGCCTGAACGTGCCGAACCTGACAGAGGAAAACCACCATGCCTACCTGATATGGCTGGAGATGTGCCCTTAGCCATGCCGCGGGTAAGCCTAAAAGGGGGCATACCCTGATGAGTATGAATAGAAAAGGGGAGGGTGGGTGGGGCACCAGAAACGCACGCAAATGGGGAGAGGGCATGCCTCCTTTTAAGGGCGCCTACGCCCCTCCCACAAATGCAGGCTGACATGTCAGCCTTAACCTACTTGTGGTCAAGGCTACGGCCGAGCTCGTGCCTGAACGTGCCGAACCTGACAGAGGAAAACCACCATGCCTACCTGATATGGCTGGAGATGTGCCCTTAGCCATGCCGCGGGTAAGCCTAAAAGGGGGCAAAAAGACAAACAGGTAGGGAGGAAAAAACCTTTATTGGGCAGTGAACCGATTTACAAAACCAACTTGTGGAAAGCCTGAGATATCTCGACCTGGGGGTTAGGTATGTATCGTGTGAAGCATGAGGAGCGCCAGCGACCCATTTTTCGGATGATGTGGCCGGGGACGTTGTGTTTTGACGCTGCGGATGCGGCACCAATGCGGAATGAGTGCCCTGAAATGGCTCTGGGGTCGAAACCCCAACCCATAGCCAGAGTGCGGACGTGTGAAATGAATTGCGAAGCGGTGAGGGCTGTGGCCTGAAACGGGAGCAATGGTTGGTCAGGGGCGGAGTCCCCCAGAGCCGATAGCAGACTCTTGAGTACCTGGACCGGGCACCATGTGTTGGCAGAAGGGAAGAAATCCACCTCCACTGGTGGACCTACCTGCGAGGTTTTGGAAGTAAGGAGGTGCAGGGAGAAATGGTCGTGGTGCCAGACTAGTTGACCCCTGGTGAGACCCTTGGACCTAGCTGAAGTGCGGGTGACTTCGCCGGGTCTTAAGAACCCGTAGAAACTAAGGTACATGGCAGCCTTTATGACTATGCTGGGAAGGAGCCCAAAAGGAAGACTATCTAGGGAGGTTGAAAGTTTCCTAAATAGTTCCCCCGATACGGGCTGCCTGCTCGGGGTGGCTGTGATACTACTTTTCTGAACCCCCCTAAGGGTTGCCCTGACTGCTTGGGATAGAAAGACCGACCTGCTTTCGGGGTCTTCCAACATGAAAAAATGTTGGACTCCGGCCAAATACACTTTGATGGTGCTGAAGGACAGCTTGAGATCGAAATGACAGAAGGCTATGAAAGCTGTGATGTACGTGGTTTTGTTGGTGTCTCGACTAGGGTGTAGGCCCCTGAACCTGTTGAAGGTGTTCCAGGCGGTCCTGTAGTTCCTGGCGGTGTTGTGAGACAAAGACTTCTGCATCAATGTTCTTGCTGAATTAATAAAAAGGTTTAATCCAACACTAGCAATTGGTACATCGGAGGAGGAAGCCCCACCCGGTCTGCCGCTGGCATGACCTGGAAGAAAGTTTCATAATTAAAACGAGATAGGGCATCTGCGGCCACATTGTGAACCCCCTGGATGTGCTTGCATGTTACGTGGAAATTGTGCACCAGCGAGAGCCAGACCAGCCTGCGGACGAATGACATTATCTGGGGCGACTGAGACCTGCCCCTGGTAATGATGTCCACCACTGTTTGATTATCAGTGATGAACGCCACCGAAGAGTTGGCCCATTGGCTGCCCCAGACCTGGGCAGCCGCCACCACTGGGTAGAATTCCAGCAAAGGGGATGACTGCAAAGCGTCTCTGGCTGTTGATACCTCGGGTGGCCAAGGGCCCGCGAACCATTGGTTCCCACAGATCGCCGCGAACCCCCCGGAGGCGGCGGCGTCTGAGAAAATCAAGGTGGACTCTGGCCCTAGCCGAGGAACGAACAACGAGATACCGTTCCAAGAGGCCAGGAAGTTCTCCCACATGGACAAGTCGGCCATGGCTTGTGCGTCTAAGGTGACGAGACTGTCCTGCTCTGGGGCTGAGGGGAGCAATTGGAGAAGCCTGGACATGAAGGCCCTGCCCTGGGGCATGACTTTGGTGGCAAAGTTGAGCATGCCTAAAAGGGACTGCAACTCGACCTTGGTGCAGGTCCTGCAGCCCGCCGCGGTTGAAATGGCTGTCTTGATCTTTGCCAATTTCTCTGCTGGAAGCCTGGCCTCCATCTTCCTTGTATCTAGCGTTATGCCTAGGAAGGTGATTACCGTGGCGGGTCCTTCAGTTTTTGCAGCTGCCACCGGAACATTAAGTCGGCCGAACATGTGCAGCAGAGCCTGGAGTTTGCAAGGCTGGCGGTCTGGGCTTTCAATGATGAGAAAATCATCCAAGTAGTGGATGGTCATAGGGCAACCACAGTGGTTGACCAGGATCCAATGCAATGCCTGCGCGAACTGGTCGAACAGCCAGGGACTGCTCTTGGACCCGAACGTCAGGCGATTGGCAAAGAAGTACTGATCTTGCCACTTGATGCCGTAGAACCTCCAGAGCCGTGGATGAATGGGCAGCAGCTTGAAGGCGTCGGCGATATCTGCCTTTGCCAACCACGCCCCCCGACCTACCTGGAGGATCAGCTGTATGGCTTCGTCTATGGTGGCGTAGCTCATGGAGAACTCCTCAGAAGGCACTAAGGAGTTGAGACTGGGTACACTGGAGCCATGAGGCGCCGACAAGTCATAGATTAAACGTGCTTTATTGGTGAACTGCTTGGTCACAATACCGATAGGGTTGATCCTCCAGAGGTCGAATGGAATGAAGGGGAAGGGGCCGATGAGAAACCCCTTCTCCAACTCTGATTTGATCAGAGTCCCCACCGGCTCAGGGTCCCTGCTCGCTGACAGTAGATTGGGCCCTTCCCAGGAAGTTTGTGGGAGAGCTACTAGCCCCGTGTGGAACCCTGTAGTGAACCCGGAGACCAGGAACTGCACCCAATGCGGCCTATGGTGCTCGCGCAAAAGGGACTCTAACAAGACCACGTTGACCCCGCTTAGCCAGGATGGCCTTGTTCTTTGAGGACACGCCGTCTGCGGGTGAGCCCTGAAACAGCCTGTGCAGACGTGGAGAGCCCTGCACTTGTTGTAATAACAAGCCTCCTGATTAAAATTATACAAACCTGGCTGTTGCCCAGAAAAACTATTGGCCGGCCTAATTTATCCGTGGTGGCGCCAGGACGTGGGAGGGGCCCGGAGCTACTACGGAGGGATCTGCCCTGGGATGTGGAGGGACCTGAGTTGGGGCACCAGTCCGACGAGTGAGTAATGGACTGGCATGACGTACATGCCGGTGCCCTGAGGCACGCGAAATGTCGGCAAAAGAGTTCCATGTCCATTACCGCCCAGTTCGTAAGGTGCTGGAATTGGACCAGCGAGGCGGCGGCTTTAGCTGAGAAACGAACGATGGTAATCGTAAAAAGCCTGCCCACCGTACTTGTGGCCCAACTCCGTGACCCTGTATAAGTAAGTGTCCAACTCTTCCCGCCTCTCAGGGTGGACGGAGCAGATGACATCTCTGTATAAGCTAAACGCCAGGACAAACTCCATGGGGGTTAGCTTCCTGTTGAGGCGGGGGTCCCTCGCTTTGAGGACGATGGACATGTCGCCGCAAGCAATGGTCTTGCTCTCCACTGTGTCATGGGTTGCTCTCAAAATAGACGCCAGGTTGACGTCCTTGCCCTCTAAAATGTCCTTCTTGATGTTGCTGGGGATGAAATGGGCCGGAGCTACCTCGGGTGCGCAAAGAACTCTACCTGGGGGAACCAACCCTGCCACGGGGGCCGCCGGCAGTGGAGAGGCGACCCGCTCGGATGACAGTCCCTGGTGAGACTCCACTGCCTGGAGTCTGGACTGCACGTCTGAGACTGAGGAGGCGATAGTGTTCATCATAGCGTGCAGTTGTGTCAGAGACACTTGCATGGTGGACATGGAGACTTGCTCCAAGTCCTGGGCTGCTGGCTCCGCCGTGAGTAGCCTGAATAGTTCGGCTTTCCGGGCGGAAGCGGGGTGTTGGATCCCTCTTCTATTAAGCTCCGCAATTAACTTGGCGATCGTCCAACTCCTCAGTGATGAGGAGCAGGGCCGTTCGGATGCGGGTGTCTCCGGGACGGACAGAGCTTCCTCGATATTGGAAATCTGCGACATTTCGTGGCTGTGAGGTGATAAACAAAAAATTAACATCTGAGCTGGAGACCCCAAGTGATAGAACGACGACACCCGAGCCGTGAATGGTGATGAAGAGCGAACTTGGGGCGGGCGAGTGACTAGAGCTATGAAGGGGGTACTACTGTGGAAGACCTTACCAACCTGAAAGTGAAAACGAGACGTAAGCGCTACGAGGACGTGGCCATTGACAGAGGAGTGAACACATGGAAAAAACCAAACCTTGGGTTGTACCGTAGAAAATAATATCGCTCGACCCTGAAAAACAATGATAGCGACAAAATAGTGATTAACCGTATGATCCTGACCTGTAACCGGTAATGGACAACGTAAAACCGGCATCGTGACGGGAAATAAAAACATGGGAGAAACGTACGCCTGACGACGTGACAGGCAACAGACGGGGTACAGTAGATACGTAAGCCTGAAGCGTAACAGGCAACAATTGGAAAAACGTAAGCCTGAATCGTGACAGGCAGCAGGACATGTATTGAAAAGTGAACCGGAGAGAAACCGGCAAAAGAAAAAAGGAAAAACGTAAGCCCGCAGACGTGGCGGGCAACAGACATGAAATAACGGGAAATGTGAGCCAGGAAAGTGACTGATGCTAGACAGAGAAAAACGTAAGCCTGAATCGTGACAGGCAGCAGGACATGTATTGAAAAGTGAACCGGAGAGAAACCGGCAAAAGAAAAAAGGAAAAACGTAAGCCCGCAGACGTGGCGGGCAACAAACATGAAATGACGGGAAATGTGAGCCAGGAAAGTGACTGACGCTAGACAGAGAAAAACGTAAGCCTGGAACGTAACAGGCAGCAGACATGTTATGACAGAAACGTGAGCCAGAAACGTAACTGACGACAGAAGCACCCAACCAGTGAGCCTGCAAACGGAAATACAGACAGCAAACATGAGAATAAGGCCCTTTTTTTTTTTTTGTTCCTGACCCCGGCTCTGACGAAACTGAAACGTGAGCCTGAACCGCGACCGGGAACCGGTATGGTATGAGAGAAAAACGTAAGCCCGTAGCGCCAAGGCAATGAGATGACAAGAAATACGTAAAATTTACACAAAATAGGTCCCAAACATGGCGGAGCATGTTATGACATAGAATCAAGAAGTAATTACCGAACAATGTCTGTAGATGCGGCAGAGCAGAATGGCGGTGTTCGCAGCGGGTGGAATTCGTAGAGAACTTTTGGCAGACGATGGATGTCAAGCACGGCAGAGTAACCAGAGTCTGCAACAATAACCAGTAGCGTGAGGGGGGCGGGGGGGGGGGGGGGAGGTGGCCCCTGATGCCATGGTACGACCCTGGACCAGGGAAAAGCGTGTCCCTGTGACTGATAAGACTGTCTGTGGGAGATGAGGTGCGAGGCAGCGGGACCGCTGCCGTGGGGTGTGGAGGGTTGACTGGTCTGTAGTTTAGCCAGACAGAGGGGGGGGCCCGTGGGAGCCAGCGGAGTGCCAACCCCTGTCAAGCAGCTATGATGTGTGTGAGCTGGCGAGGGCCTATGATGGGGTTTATGGAGTGGAACCAGTGTGTATAACAATTATTATTATATTTTTTTTTTAAAACTTTATTGCTGGCGAACAGCAGCCGGCGCCGGCCAGTGGCTGCGTGTGAAAGAAGCGGTACCCCTGGGTCTCGACGGACCTGCCCGTGGGGAGAGCGCCAGGACCAGCCAGACTAGGGGGTTTGAGCTGCTGTGGCGGCCGGAGCCAGGACGGGAACCCGACAGCAAAGACCGGCCGGGACGCAGATACGTAGCCATGGCAACGGAGCGCTGCCGACGTCCCGCGAGATCTGTTTTCGGGGTGGCACCTGAGTAAGGCCGGGCCTGGCGTGCGAACCGGGATGCGAGGTGAGTGGTGAGTGGAGCGGAGGGGAGCGGAGCGGACCGGACCGGACCGGGGGGGGGGGGGAAGATGGACACGCCGGAGGGGGGTGCGGTGGAGCCCGAAACTTACCCCAACAGCCGCCTGGAAAGCGATGGAGGGGAACCCTCAGCAAACTTACCTACCCAGCAGAGCTGCAGGACGGGGCGTGACGTCAGGCGGGAGAAGGCACCAGAAACGCACGCAAATGGGGAGAGGGCATGCCTCCTTTTAAGGGCGCCTACGCCCCTCCCACAAATGCAGGCTGACATGTCAGCCTTAACCTACTTGTATCTTTCACCAACACTCTGTAATGTGTATGTACAGTTATGCTTTAAGAGTTGCTTTTATAAATTATGAAAATTGTGTCATTATAGATGTTCCCGTTCTCTCCGTCTGCCACAGGCCTTCCAGAAAGGCAGGGGTGGAGGTCTCTGCGTCGGGGGAGGAGCTTGCCGCTTCACCCCCTCCAGCTTCTCAGGAGGAGGACGAGGATGAGGTTGTGAGAGCAACACTATACACTAATTAATTAATCAATCTACATAAAAACCATTAACTTAACAACTCAATAACACTAGACTCTAATGAACTATTCCTAACTAAACAACTACACTGCTCAAAAAAATAAAGGGAACACTTAAACAACACACTGTAACTCCAAGTCAATCACACTTCTGTGAAATCAAACTGTCCACTTAGGAAGCAACACTGAGTGACAATCAATTTCATATGCTGTTGTGCAAATGGGATAGACAACAGGTGGAAATTATAGGCAATTAGCAAGACACCCCCAATAAAGGAGTGGCTCTGCAGGTGGTGACCTCAGACCACTTCTCAGTTCCTATGCTTCCTGGCTGATGTTTTGGTCACTTTTGAATGCTGGCGGTGCTTTCACTCTACTGGTAGCATGAGACGGAGTCTACAACCCACACAAGTGGCTCAGGTAGTGCAGCTTATCCAGGATGGCACATCAATGCGAGCTGTGGCAAGAAGGTTTGCTGTGTCTGCCAGCGTAGTGTCCATAGCATTGGGCCGCTACCAGGAGACAGGCCAGTACATCAGGAGACGTGGAGGAGGCCGTAGGAGGGCAACAACCCAGCAGCAGGACCGCTTCCTCCGCCTTTGTGCAAGGAGGAACAGGAGGAGCACTGCCAGAGCCCTGCAAAATGACCTCCAGCAGGCCACAAATGTGCATGTGTCTGCTCAAACGGTCAGAAACAGACTCCATGAGGGTGATATGAGGGCCCGACATCCACAGGTGGGGGTTGTGCTTACAGCCCAACACCGTGCAGGACGTTTGGCATTTGCCAGAGAACACCAAGATTGGCAAATTCGCCACTGCCGCCCTGTGCTCTTCACAGATGAAAGCAGGTTCACACTGAGCACATGTGACAGACGTGACAGAGTCTTGAGACGCCGTGGAGAACGTTCTGCTGCCTGCAACATCCTCCAGCATGACCGGTTTGGCATTGGGTCAGTAATGGTGTGGGGTGACATTTCTTTGGAGGGCCGCACAGCCCTCCATGTGCTCGCCAGAGGTAGCCTGACTGCCATTAGGTACCGAGATGAGATCCTCAGACCCCTTGTGAGACCATATGCTGGTGCGGTTGGCCTTGGGTTCCTCCTAATGCAAGACAATGCTAGACCTCATGTGGCTGGAGTGTGTCAGCAGTTCCTGCAAGACGAAGGCATTGATGCTATGGACTGGCCCGCCCCTTCCCCAGACCTGAATCCAATTGAGCACATCTGGGACATCATGTCTCGCTCTATCCACCAACGTCACGTTGCACCACAGACTGTCCAGGAGTTGGCAGATGCTTTAGTCCAGGTCTGGGAGGAGATCCCTCAGGAGACCGTCCGCCACCTCATCAGGAGCATGCACAGGCGTTGTAGGGAGGTCATACAGGCACGTGGAGGCCACACACACTAATGAGCCTCATTTTGACTTGTTTTTAGGACATTATATCAAAGTTGGATCAGCCTGTAGTGTGTTTTTCCACTTTAATTTTGAGTGTGACTCCAACTCCAGACCTCCATGGGTTGAAAAATTTGATTTCCATTTTTTTTTTTTTGTGTGATTTTGTTGTCAGCACATTCAACTATGTAAAGAACAAAGTATTTCAGAAGAATATTCAATTAATTCAGATCTAGGATGTGTTATTTTTGTGTTCCCTTTATTTTTTTGAGCAGTGCATATTCTCAGTTCACTTCTGCAGCTATATATGGTGAAAGCATTTAGTGGCGTATTTCAGTAGAAAAAGAAAAGTATATATGCAGTTCACTTCTGCAGCTATACGTGGTGAAAGCATTTAGTGGCGTATTTCATTACAAAAAGAAAAATATATAAGTGTCAAGGGAGCCAGGAAACCAGACCACATGCAAACGCAGGTAAAATAAAGTTGTCTATTTAAAGGAACATAAATAAACATTCATCAGGGACAGCGAGGTTAGGAAGAAGTCGGTCAAGTCCAATGCAGGCAGTCGTCCAAGCTGGAATCCGGTCCAAAGCTGGTAGTCATCTAAGCTGGGGTCAGATCCAAAGCGGGTACGTCTGCCGATGCGGGGTCGAAAGCCAGAGGAAACGTCAGCCAGGCCAGATCATACACAGGAACACACAAGGAGCTCAGACTGCCAGAGATGCACCTTGGAGAACAAACGCAAGGGCATGAACCTGAAACAGAGCAGACTGATATAGTCAGGTGTTGCCACATCATCACTGTGCGACGCCCAGGGAGCAGGCAGGTGATGATGGACTCAGAGGTTATAAGAGACTGCAGTCTGCATATGTCCAAAATGGCCTCTGTGGCCTCCTCATACTGCCACCACCTCCAGACTCTTTCATTGTGCCACTCGGTGACCTCTTCATACTGCTGCAACCTCAAGACTCTTTCATTGTGCCACTTGGTAGCCTCCTCATACTGCCACCACCTCCAGACTCTCTCATTGTGCTACTCGGCGGCCTCCTCATACTACTGCCAAATGCAGACTTTGTCATTGTGCCACTCAGTGGCCTTCTGCTGATACTGCTGCCGCCACCTCCAGACTCTGTCATTGTGCCACTCGGTGGCCTCCCCATACTGCTGCCAACTCTAGACTCTGTTATGGTGCCAATCGGTGGTCTCCTCATACTGCTTCCACCTCCAGACCCTGTCATTGGGCCACTCTGTGGTCTCCTCATGCTGCTTCCACCTCACCACTATGTCATAGGTACACTCTTTAAATTTATCACGCTGTTCCCACCCTCTTCACATCATGACTGGGCCACTATTTTGTTTGGCTTTCAGCCTGGCTGACATCATCATTTATTTGACCTTTCTTCTGTTCTGTCAGAAGGAAGGAAATATGAGACATACAACGGATCCTGTCTATGTAGCAGCTGTAAGGCCTGTATGGTTCCAGAATTGGCTTATGATTTGGTAGCCAAAAGCAGGAGTGGGTACAAAACACAGAAGACAGGCAAATATTCTATTCACGTGTCATCTCTGTTTTAGATCCACTCCTGTTTTTTTTTGCCTTTAGCAATATTGATGGATTATTGAGCAAATGCTGACCGAGTAAAGGCGGATGCTCCACAGACAGGATCCGTTATTATTGGGTTATTCTTCTGACAGATCAGAGGAAGGCGAAAATAATCAGTGACCTTAACACAAACTTACTACTGACACCCTCTCCACTCGGTCAGGGGGCTCTACTTGCATAATCATTTAATAGAACAGGTTCTGTAGACATTGTAGGGATTTGCTCTGGTAGGCAGGGTAAGCGGACGCAATACAGAGGCAAAACCACGGTTGATAAACAAAAGTCAGTGTTTATTCGCACAAAAAGGCAGGAAAAAAAACACAGTACTAGGCAGGGCCCTGGTGTTAATTCACACTGCACGAATCCTCGTGTTAATTCACACAGCAAAAGTCCACAGAAGTCAAAGAAACACGTCACCTGGCGGTCCACAGCAGGCTTTAGGGCGCCTGGCTTCCAGCTGGCAGCTCTCATGCAGCTCTCAGCCTTGTAGTATGGTAGAAATACTCAGCTCCCAAAACACAGAGCTCCACTTTCACCTGGAGGTTCATTCCACACCCAGCTGAGCTGCTGGCCGGGTTTTTAAACCCCAGCCCAAAACCTGGCCTGGACGTGGGGAACAGCCACCCACCCTGCTCTTTGGCTGCTCCCAATAAGAACCGGCCCGGATTGGCTTTTCAGCCACACTAAGAAAAAACTGTGTCAGCGAGCACTAGCTGCGGCTGACATACATAATAACCGGTTCCTATCTCACCGAGGCCAGGAACCTCGGTGACACGTACCTTCCGTCAATGACGGACCCTTGCGCCTTCCTACAACATCTATGTGGAATCAGTTGATGAGGGTGTAAAAGGAGTGCGCTTCTTCTTGACGCTAACATCGATTGTAAGGCTGAGTGAGTTATTTGGTCAGTTTTGGCCCCGTGACCGCCCAAATAAGTGAAGTGTGCAGTGATTCTAAGACCGACCACTGTCATCTGCATGTCATACTGACTCAAAGTATTATTTAACTACCACAGCAGACTCCCTATGTGTGTTACTGCAAGGCACAGTGTTCTACACCACTATACAGGCACAGTGTTCTACACCACTATACAGGCACAGTGTTCTACACCACTATACAGGCACAGTGTTCTACACCACTATACAGGCACAGTATTCTACACCACTATAAAGGCACAGTGTTCTACACCACTATACAGGCACAGTGTTCTACACCACTATACAGGCACATTGTTCTACACCGCTATACAGGCACAGTGTTCTACACCGCTATACAGGCACAGTGTTCTACACCGCTATACAGGCACAGTGTTCTACACCACTATAAAGGCACAGTGTTCTACACCACTATACAGGCACAGTGTTCTACACCGCTATACAGGCACAGTGTTCTACACCGCTATACAGGCACAGTGTTCTACACCGCTATACAGGCACAGTGTTCTACACCACTATAAAGGCACAGTGTTCTACACCACTATACAGGCACAGTGTTCTACACCACTATACAGGCACAGTGTTCTACACCCCTATACAGGCACAGTGTTCTACACCACTATACAGGCACAGTGTTCTACACCACTATACAGGCACAGTGTTCTACACCACTATACAGGCACAGTGTTCTACACCACTATACAGGCACAGTGTTCTACACCCCTATACAGGCACAGTGTTCTCCACCACTATACAGGCACAGTGTTCTCCACCACTATAAAGGCACAGTATTTTACACCACTATACAAGCTCTCTGCAGCCAGGAAATACCCATTTTTTAACGTAATTCGCTGCCCAAAAATTTGGATCGAAGCAAATCTTTTCGAAAAATTTTGAGAAATTCACTCATCTCTAGTCACTACTATAAGAGCAGTCATACAACGGGGGTTTCTATTGTACGAGAGGTCACAATAAGGAGGTCTCCACTGTAAGAACCATTATACTATGGATCTTCTTCATATTTGTCAGGCTGGATTTTTTTTATCTTCCTCCAGATGAAGACTGCAGGATTGTACAGTAGGTGGAGATAGATGAAGGACTTTTGGCACCTTCTTAATATGTTAGTTTGGATTTTGGCAGTATGTAAGTAGTTCACTTTTTGTTCTCCAGAGATCAGCACTCATCTCGTATGAACATGTAGACCAATGCTTCACGGCTGAGCTGCTGTTTCTGCTTGTCATTATAGCACATACATGATCTGAGCCCATCAAATAGGGCAAAAATTTGGCGGCATCAAAGGTGGCATCTGTTTGTAAAACTGAAAGTCATTGAGCTCTGTTACCTTTATCAATGGAGATTTCTTGATATTAGGACCCTGCTATCAATGTGACTCCTAGTGACTTGTCCACCAAAAACAATATCCATTTATATGAGAAGTACAGATGTTGAGAAGTGTATTCATTTGTGCAGTCCTTTATTGGAATAATTATAATTTTTCCAAACCTGATTGTGGACAATTGTGACATGTTATTGAGCAATTTTTTCGTATATGTTTTCGAAAAGCTTCATCTCTGACCCCATAGATGAGTGGACTGAGGAATCTGGGCACACACGTGAACAACATGTAGTTTGTAACAATTACGAGATACAAGTAATTGTTCACAAAGACATCAGATAGGTTGGACATGAAGGCGACCATGCATAATAGGAGTTGGAAGGCATGGAGCATCATAGTTTTACCAGCTTTAAGGGCTGAAGAACTACCGGATCCGATCTTCCTGGCAACCAGCATGACATTAATGTAGGTAAATACAATGATCAAAGCGACCCCAGAGAAGCTGAATATATTGATGAAGTTGCAAATCTGGCCTATTATGGGGCTTATACTCAGCATTGGACTATCATCACACAACACATAAAGAGAATAGAAGGTTCTGTCTGCTAAGCTCAACGCTATAATGAAGTTTACAAGACATAGAGACAAACCTATGACCCAGACCACAAGAATAGCATATTTAGCTCTCTTTGGTGTACAAAACTGCAAGCGTCTCAGTGGGAAACATATGGCTATGTAACGTTCTAGAGACATGAGGGCCAGGTTGTATGGGGTCACTAGAAAGATACAGCCAGTCAAAGTGTTAATGATGAAACAGAGTATTAGGGGAAAGTATACAGCATACATGTAAGACACTACAAGGAAATTTGTGAAGACGATATACAACGTGTCATTGATGAGCATGTGGACAAAGAAGACATATCGAGGGTCCTCCTGCATGTGAGCAGTGGTGAAGAAGACCTTCAGCATAATGGCGATGAAGTAGAAGAAGAAGGTGAAACACAAAAAGGATATAACCAGAAAAACAGTTCGGGTGACATAATCAACCTCATAAGTGAAGATCAAGGTAACACTTCCAAGAGCAGATGTGAAATTCTCCATTGAAATCTGGATGGCAGCAATTCTTCTAGGAGATCTCAAACAAGAGCATAATAGTGATGAGCTTGTCAGATGTCTAGAATACATAGATGTCTGCATTATTAGTCACTTAGACTTCTCTTGTGCTGCACTTACAGTACTTCTAGAATTAATATTTACCTACTGTATCAGATTAACATCTAACCATAAAGAAGGAATAGGTGGATGACTCAAGTCCACCAGAATGGAAAAGAAAAGCTTATAGAGGGGTTTCTGAGTAACAGACCCCTCCCTATGACATCTATATCACCTAATATAAAATTTGGCGTAGACCCAGGCATACTGGATCTTTTTTTGACATGTCCCCGTAGTGGTGAAGTCCATAATCTCCTATAACAAAAGGGGTCTTTGGAGCTATACTGTCTGGCTTTAAGCTTGGAGATGGACATAGACGTTGAGGAGACTGTATTAAACTTGCCCCTTCATTCCAGCCATTGATGGGGTTCAATTTTATACTGTTAACTCTGGCCATACCTTTGTCTACAATAACGGTCTCCAACTTATGATTCTCCAGTGCCATTTGTCTTGGATATGGCAAAAGAAACACAAACTTGGAAGTGGTCACAAACTTCTATCATCTATATATTCAGTATCTACATATCTACATGCAAGTTAATAAATACTCACAGCAGTCAGCATTACAGTGTAGAAACATGGGGGGTGGGGTTCGACTGCTCTTCTCTGAGGTTTCTGCAGGGTGCACATATTTATAGTTGTAGGGTGAAGCTCCCAGTAGAGTCCTATAATCCTGGATTCAAGGAACCATTTATAATTATAACACCAGAGAAATAGAAAGCTATTTCAGTATCTTAGTTTCGAGGCACTAAATTAGTCTCTGAAGAGTTTTCTCAAAGTTCCTTCACAGCCTTGGTTCTGCATGGCTCAAAAGGTGTATTTTTTAAAGGGCATTTTCAGCAGATTTGTACCTATGACACTGGCTGACCTGTTACATGTGCGCTTTGCAGCTGAAGGCATCTGTGTTGGTCAAATATTCATGTGTGGCTGCATTGTTGAGAAAAGTAATGTTTTAATATATGCAAATAAGCCTGTAGGAGCAATGGGGGCTTTGCCGTTACACCTATGGGCTCTGTTCTCTCTGCAACTGCCACTCTCTCTGCACCTTGATTGGCAGGCCCGGGCAATGAAAACGTCATCACGCCTGGCCTTGCCAATCAAAGTGGAGAGGAAGCGTAGAAGAGAAGTAAAAGTTTGTAGAATAGTAACTGCAACTCAGGTATAGAATACAAACTGCAACTCGGTACAGGAAAAGTAATGTACAGTATGTACATAGTTACTCCACTAGTAGAATAGTGAGTGCAGCTCTGGAGTATAATATAGGATGTAACTCAGGATCAGTACAGGATAAGTAATGTAATGTATGTGCACAGTGACTGCAACAGCAGAATAGTGAGTTCAGCTCTGGAGTATAATACAGGATGTATCTCAGGATCAGTACAGGATAAGTAATGTATGTACACAGTGACTGCAACAGCAGAATAGTGAGTGCAGCTCTGGAGTATAATACAGGATGTAGCTCAGGATCAGTAAAGGATAAGTAATGTATGTACACAGTGACTGCAACAGCAGAATAGTGAGTGCAGCTCTAGTTGTATAATACAGGATCTACCTTTGGATCAGTACAGGACAAGTAATGTAATTTACAGTATGTACACAGTGACTCCACCAGCAGAATAGTGAGTTCAGCTCTGGAGTATAATACAGGATGTAACTCAGGATCAGTACAGGATAAGTAATGTAATGTATGTACACAGTGACTGCACCAGCAGAATAGTGAGTTCAGCTCTGGATGTATAATACAGGATCTAACTTTAGATCAGTACAGAACAAGTAATGTAATTTACAGTATGTACACAGTGACTCCACCAGCAGAATAGTGAGCGAAGTGCAGTACCCCAAAATAGCATAATTGCAAAATTGCTATAATTTTGCATTGATAAGTTAGCGTTAATAATCCTGACTTTGGTCTTGTAGTAGGCTAGAAGATGGACTTAGGTCTGCTCCTAGTTGAGTTTGTTGAGAGACGAGGAAGTGAAAAGAGGCCACCTGCTGTCCAACCCTCAGATTACTAGGCCTAAAATCCCGAGAACCTTCATCACTGAGAGAGCTACAGAGAGAAAACATTCTTTTATTTAGTGTACTCCAAAATGAGAGAGAAAGGAAGAGGGTTCAGAATCTGCAAGATTGTGCACTGTGTTCAGTCAGTAAGTTACTGCTTTAGTTTAAGAATTATAAATTCTTAACTGCAGTGAGAGGGACATTGATAAGACATCCTTCACAACTGTACACTGTCTAGTCAGCATTATCTTAATCCTGTACCGCTCAGCTCGGAATTACACTCAAGTTTACAAGAACCTCATTGCCAGCCTTGGAATCTGCAGAATTTTTGGTGATAGAGGAAAATATTACTACAACCCCCATCCTGCCTATATTCATACATTGTTAAAATGGGAAGATTTGAATGGTGAATTTCCTAGAACTGTGTTTGATACCGTTAGATATTCTACATCCCCCATTGGACATGTCATCCCCCATTCTGTACTTTAGAGACTTGTTTATTTTCTACAAATGGTCTGGTTACTGTCCAGCACCATTCACTGGCCACTGCCCCTATGTTTACTGCCTTGCTCATGCACCAGACCCACAACACCAAGGGCACCCCAACTACCATCATGCAGGAGCCCCAATATCATGGTGTGCCCCAAGGGAAGAAAGAGTGCATCCTTATAACACTGCCTTGGCCTTAAGGAGCATCGGTGTGAGAATTGCCACTGTAAACAAATATTGCAGCCACAGCTAACCATCTCCCCTCCATCTTGGACTGAAACTCTGCACATTCAAGTGTGTAAAACAGGAGAGTACATCCTTCAAGGAGCAGGAAGTTCAACTGTACCATATCCTACTGGAAGTTCAAGACTACTTTCATTTTGGAAATAGGTGTCACGGACGTTCCCGCGACAGGTGGCTGGAGATCGGCGAGACTGGCAACACGTGGTTTGATCTGACATGTTTTCCGTTTAGATCAAATGACGTCTGTGGTGTTTCTTGTGCTTGCCACACCTTCTTTCCCCAGGTGTGGCTATTAGGGTCATTTAACCGTCTCTATTCACAGTTGCTTCTCCCACAATGCTGTGCGGTTTATAGTTTCTGTTTGCACCTTTGGATAGATTGTGGTTGGATCTCGGCTGAGTTCCTGGTGCTTCCATTGCTCCATTGAAGTTAAGTCTTTCCTTTCCCTTTTTGTATTTTGTTTGGCTTCTCTGTGTTGCATTTCCCTATTGTTTGTATTAGGCCTGAAGGAGACTCCTGTTCTTCTTTCCTTTTATAGGAACAGGTAGTCTCGTCCCTGCCATGTCCTAAAGGGCCTGATAGGACTCTAGGTATTCCTGCGTATGAACTCACCTACCTTTGGGGTCTGTTCATACTGGTAGTCAGTCAGGATTTTTGTTAGGGTTTTCACTAGGAGGTGTCCATTTTCCTTCCCTAGTTCTCAGGCCTGATTCCTTGGGATGCGCAGTCATGGGCTTTTTCTCTGGGGACCGGATCGCAGTCTCTCCGGTCAGTAGATTAATTTTTCGAAGCTTTGGGTCTTATCTATGATGTTCCGGATCAGACCTCTCTAGCCGAAAACAAGCTGCGCGGCCTTCGTCAGGGTGATAGTTTTACTGAGATTTATTGCTCTGGGTTTAGGAGGTAGGCTACGGATATGGAGTGGAACTATCCTGTCCTCCGTAGCCAGTTTTGTCAAGGGTTATCAGAGCGGCTGAAGAACGCCTTGGGCTTTCATAAAACCCCAGTGTCTCTGGAGGCTGCTATGTCTCTGGCTATACGCATGGATAGACGCCTGAGAGAGAAAAATCTAGGGGCCTCCACTTTCAGGACCTACTATCACATAATATTGTCCTCCTCTGACACTTTGCGTGAAGCTACTCCTGGGTTTATGTCTGGGGACGAACCCATACAATTATGGGGAGCTAATCCTGGATCCGCTTTTAAGCATACTAGTAATAGCAAGGGAGTGTGTTTTTTCTGTTGACAAAAGGAACATTTTATCAGAGTATGTCCATGCATTCAATGGCAAAAAGAAAAGAGGGACATTTAATTCCCACTTGACTCTTAAAGGGGTGAGAGGAGAGTCAGAAAATGTGCATTTGTCTTTTACTGGTAGTACCCAATTTCTCCTGGCTGCTGAGGTGTCGCTAGAGTAAGAAACTGTGGGGATTGAGGTGTTTATTGACAGCGCGGCTGGGGTGAACCTGATAGATGCTCAGTTCGTTTCTATGCACGGGTTGTCACCAATTGCATTAGAAAAAAATATTTCTGTTTTTGCTATTAATTCTGCACCTCTAGCTCAGAAGTGTTTATCTCAAGTGGTGCATGATATCAGATTAAGATTGGGTGACTTTCATCAAGAATTTTTTTGGTGTGTATTAATAGAAAAAAGAATATGTCTCAACTGCCATTCTGCTGTGATGTTACATTGTACTACAGCCATTTACGGGGTGTATTGAAAGGAAATAAACATACGTCCAATATAGAGATGAGCAAATCGAAGCTGACAAAGTGGAATTCTTTACGAATTACAGGAAAAATTCGATACGCACCGAATGCGAATTTCCTCGCGCTTCGTAGTAACGAATCGCATTTTTCCTAAAATGGCTGCTGCACATGTGAGGACATGGGGCAAGGAACTGGGAAGGCGGGATCACCCAGATTGACATGCCTGCATGCAGCCAATCAGCAGTCAGCCATCGCTGTGATGTTACAGCCCTGTATATAGCCTCTGCCATCTTGGATTCTGCCATTTTCCAGTGTACTTAGTGCAGGGAGAGACGTCAGCAGGCGCTAGGGACAGTGCTAGGAAAGACTTCATTGTGCAAAAAAAAACTATTTACAAGTTCAGGGAAAGATTATTCAAAGTGTAGGGAAAGGATAGGGAGGAATCATTCCACAGCATTTATGTAGAACAGGGTTCAGTAGAGGAGGTTACAGCCTGGGAAATAGGAACAATCCTATTACACCTTGCTGCACTGACTGCGGATCCAAATTGCCATTATGCAGCTCTGTAATTCCAGCAAACCGTTCGTGCAAGTGCAGTTTGATACAGGCATTAACAGAGATTATTACAAGGCAATATTTCTACGTCTTATTTGCCCTCGTGTGGTGCACTTATCTGTAGTAAAGGCTTTTGTGGGGTGTTTTAGCGGGAAAAAAATATATATATTTGCCGCTCTGCGGTGCAGTAATCTGTTGCAAAGGCTTTTGTGGTGTGTTTTAGCGGAAAAAATACATTTGCCGCTCAGCGGTGCGGTTATCTGTAGTAAAGGCTTTTGTGGGGTGTTTTAATTTCCTTTTTATTTATTTGATCTCACATTATGTCAGACAGAGAAGTGCCAGGTCATGTACAGTGGAGTAACAGAGACTTAAATGTTTCTGGCGCAGGCATAGGTCGCAGCAGAGTAAGTGGCCGTGGCAGTAGGGGTTACATCGAGAGGCCTAAGCTCCCAGTCTTAGCTAGCGGTCATGTCTTGACCAGCAACCCAGCGGTTTTTGAGTGGTTGATTCGATCTTCGACTTCGTCACAATTGACATCAGACACTCCCAGCCAAGAGTCAATGGGTTCGTCAGACACAACCCTTAGTTAGCATGGCCCGGGATCAGGCCCTGTGCCCTCACCTGTCCTCAACCTGCCTATGTATTTTTCTGTTCCCAGAAACACAGAAGTATTGTATGCTGTGGGCTCAGCTCCACTATACAGCGAGGACGAGTTACTAGTGGAGAGTCAGAAGCTACTGGCCAGCCAAGATCTGGAGGAGACATCCGCCGCTTCCTCCTCTAGGCGGGCAAGTAGTGATGAGGAGAGTGGCTTGGGAGCTGGGGTTGCGAGTCAAACTCATGACCCAAAGACGGTTGAGGAGGACATCAGTGACGTGCAGTCAGTACTCGATGATGTAGCTGATCGCACTTGGGAGCCGGGTGACAAAGGGGCTTCATTATCATCGGGAGAAGAAGGTGGCAGCTTGCCTGTGAGCCAGGGGGGGAGCCAGCAAGTCGCTAGCGTGGCCAGAAGTCAGCAGGGTGGCAGCAGTGGGAGGTCGGGAGCCAAACACGCCCAGGGTAGACCACTCGCTTCGCGGGAGCCTACCTGCTCTGGAAGTATCGGTGCAGGGGTTCACGGAGGCAGTAGCGGTAGCATTCAGTCAGTGCGCAGTGTTGATGGTAATGTCACCTACTCAGCGGTGTGGCAGTTTTTTCTTAACTCCTTAAGGACCGGGCTCATTTTTACCTTAAGGACCAGGCCATTTTTTGCAAATCTGACCAGTGCCTTTATGTGGTGATAACTTTAACCTCCTCAGGACCGCCGTACGCAGGATTGCGTCTTTGCGGCGGTCCTGTTTCTCTGGGTGGACGCGCCGGTGCGTCCTCTCGCGAGACGCGAGATTTCGGGCATTGCCGGCCCGCGCATGCGCATCGCGGGCCGGCAAAAGTTAAAGAAGTATTTCGTCACCAGCCTGCCAGCCACGATCATTGGCTGGCAATTTTCAAAAAATCAAATCAGAAGCCAGATAACACATCATATTAGTAAATATGATCTGTTATATGGCTTCTCTGCTCCTCTGCTGGTCCTTTTCGTCGGTTGGATCCAGCAGAGGAGCAGACTTCACTGTGAGTACCCACCAACACTACACCTTAGCCCCAGATCACCTTTCATCACCCCCATCATCCAAATTAACCCCTTGATCGCCCCCTGTCAATCACTTAGTGAAAAACAAAAAGTGATCAGTGTAAACTGTCACTTTTTTTTTTTTTCACTAGTATTGGCTGTTTTAGGATTAGTTTAGGCCCCTTGGTTAGGTAGTTTAGCGTCAGTTAGCGCCCACCCCACCGCACCGCAGTCACTTATTCGCTGATTAGCGTATCGCTAATCAGCATTTGTACTTTTATAGTATCTGTAAGTGATCAAAACTGATCACGGTCAGATCTATAAAAGTATTAGTGTCACCTTAGTTCGCCTCCACCCAAAACGCAGTGTTCGCCCGATCAGGCCTGATCGGTCGCCCACACGTGCGTTCACCCACACCCGCCCCACCGCAGTGACAAAAAAAAAATTGTTTTTTGATCACTGCACATTCACTTTACAAGCACTGCGGCGATAAAAAAATCAGTTTTGATATTTTTTATCAACCGCAGCGGCCTCTGGTACTTCGCTAGCCTCCCCTTTGTAAGACAGGTTTGCTTTTTTTCTTGGGTAGTCTCAGGGAATACCCCTAAATTTAGTAGTCCAAATGGCAAACAGGGGGTATTCTTCTGAAGAGGCCTACAGGATTATGAACCTGTGGAAAGCAGTGGCTCTCTGACCCAAAGTTCGGACGAGGAGGTGGAGGTCCCTGATAGAACCAGGCGTACCCGGCCCCGTGTCGCTAGACCACAGGTTATGCAGGATCCGTTTCAAGAGCAGCAGAGTGGGGCTGTCGCTGCCGGATCACGTGGTGAGGCATACACCAGCAGCGCAGCCCTTCCTGGACCTAGTACCAGCACTGCCGTACAACATGGTGACGTGGCGAGCACCAGAAGGGCAGTTGAAGCTGGTACGGTGGCACGTGCAGTAGTTACCCCGTCGCAGCCACAGCGCAGACAGGCCCGTAGAGCCCCTAGAATCCCTGAGGTGCTGGCAAACCCTGATTGGCAGTCACCAACTTCAGCCGCACCATTAGTTCCCCCTTTCACTGCCCAGTCTGGAGTTCGGGTTGAGACGGCTTATATCGGTTCGGCCCTGGGATTTTTTGAGCTGTTCTTGACTGCGGAGCTCTTGGACTTAGTCATGGCAGAAACAAATCGGTATGCCACACAATTTATATCCGCCAACCCGGGAAGCTCTTATGCCCAGTCTTTCCGGTGGAAACCAGTCCAAGTTTCCGAACTTAAAATTTTTCTGGGCCTTCTCCTCAACATGGGTCTAACTAAAAAGCATGAATTGCGGTCATATTGGTCCACGAACCCGATTCATCAAATGCCCATGTTCTCTGCTGCTATGTCCAGGACACGATTTGAGACCATCCTGCGTTTTCTGCATTTTAGCGACAACACCACCTCCCGTCCCAGAGGCCACCCAGCTTTTGACCGGCTCCACAAAATTCGGCCCCTCATAGACCATTTCAACCAGAAATTTGCAGATTTGTATACCCCCGAGCAAAACATCTGCGTAGACGAGTCCCTAATACATTTTACCGGGCGCCTTGGCTTCAAACAATACATCCCAAGCAAGCGTGCCCGGTATGGGGTCAAATTGTATAAGCTCTGTGAAAGGGCCACAGGCTATACCCACAAATTTCGGATCTATGATGGAAAAGATCAGACCCTGGAGCCGGTCGGTTGCCCTGACTACCTGGGGAGCAGTGGGAAGACAGTCTGGGACTTGGTGTCACCCTTATTCGGCAAGGGGTACCATCTTTATGTGGACAATTTTTACACAAGTTTGGCCCTCTTTAGGCATTTGTTTCTAGAACGGATTTGCGCCTGTGGCACCGCGCGAACTAGTCGCGTGGGCTTCCCCCAACGGCTCGTTACCACCCGTCTTGCAAGGGGGGAGAGGGCTGCCTTGTGTAATGAAGAACTGCTCGCGGTGAAATGGAGAGACAAGCGTGACGTTTACATGCTCTCCTCCATTCACGCAGACACGACAATCCAAATTGAAAGGGCAACCCGTGTCATTGAAAAGCCCCTCTCAGTCCACGACTATAATGCGCTCATGGGAGGGGTGGACTTCAATGACCAGATGTTGGCTCCCTATTTAGTTTCCCGACGCACCAGACGCTGGTATAAGAAGGTGTCTGTATATTTAATTCAATTGAATGCATATAATAGTTTTGTTCTCTACAGTAAGGCTGGGAGAACAGGATCCTTCCTCAAATTCCAGGAAGAGATCATCGAGAACCTCCTGTATCCAGGAGGTTCCGTGGCCCCATCCACCAGTGTAGTTAGCCGTCTACACGAGCGACATTTCCCCAGTGTCGTTGCTGGTACCTCAACCCAACGGCCACCCCGAAAAAGATGTTGTGTCTGTAGCAGGAGTGGAATAAGGCGTGACACCCGCTATTTCTGTCCTGACTGTCCTGACCACCCTGCCCTATGCTTTGGTGAGTGTTTCCGGAAGTACCACACACAGGTACACCTAGCATAGGGATTGCATCTCACAGGACAGGCACACAGGGCTATTAGGGCCCTTTTACTCACAGCTGCTGCAAACCTCTCCTTTCACCTGGGATAAAGTGCATAACGTACTTCGCCACATCTTTGGGCGATTTGCGCTTTGCACATTGTCCCATGGGGAAGGAGAGGTTTGTTCTATAAAGGTAAAAAAAACTAAACAAAAAAAAAATTACCGGTAAGTAAAAAAGTTAACGTTCAGTTAAAAAAGTTAAAAAAAAGTTTCTATGTTCTGTTCAACAGTTAATAAATTTATTGCGTTGCGGCCTGGTTTTTTCTTTTTTGTTTTGTTTTTTTTTACCTTCCAGGTGGACCAACCGATCGACTAGCTGCAGCACTGATGTGCATTCTGACAGAAGCATGGCGCTGCTGTCAGATTACACGCAAGTCGGTGTATGCGGCGCTGCAAGACGAGATTTCTCCTCTGCAGTAAAAGATACGTTTGCCGAGGCATATGAGCTGAGGAGGTGGCGGTGTTCATATACTTTGGCAAACACTTTGTATATATAAAAAAACAAAATCCCGGCAATGATTTATTCATCCACATCGATTGATGTGAATGGAGAAATCTGGTTTGCCAGGGCATACGAGCTAAGTGGGTATGGATTTTGGGCGGAGCTCCTATGTCCTGGCAGACGCCTTTCCCCTCCTTTTTCTTTTTTTAGCAGAGATTTTTTCATCCACATTGATCGATGCGAATGAAGAAAACTGTGCCGTTCATTTTTTTCTTTCAGCCCAGAGGCTGAACGGAAAAAAAAAATCTCATTACCCGTATGCTCAATATAAGGAGAATAGCAGAAACTCCTAATGCTGGGCATACATGTAATGATTGCGGAGACCCTCAAATGCCAGGGCAGTACAAACACCCCACAAATGACCCCATTTTGGAAAGAAGACACCCCAAGGTATTCGCTGATGGGCATAGTGAGTTCATGGAAGTTTTTATTTTTTGTCACAAGTTAGTGGAATATGAAACTTTGTAAGAAAAAAAATAAATAAAAAATCATCATTTTCCACTAACTTGTGACAAAAAATAAAAAATTTGAGGAACTCGCCATACCCCTCACGGAATACCTTGGGGTGTCTTCTTTCCAAAATGGGGTCACTTGTGGGGTAGTTATACTGCCCTGGCATTCTAGGGGCCCAAATGTGTGGTAAGTAGGTAAATGACCTGTGAAATCCGAAAGGTGCTCTTTGGAATGTGGGCCCCTTTGCCCACCTAGGCTGCAAAAAAGTGTCACACATGTGGTATCTCCGTATTCAGGAGAAGTTGGGGAATGTGTTTTGGGGTGTCATTTTACATATACCCATGCTGGGTGAGATAAATATCTTGGTCAAATGCCAACTTTGTATAAAAAAATGGGAAAAGTTGTCTTTTGCCAAGATATTTCTCTCACCCAGCATGGGTATATGTAAAATGACACCCCGAAACACATTCCCCAACTTCTCCTGAATATGGAGATACCACATGTGTGACACTTTTTTGCAGCCTAGGTGGGCAAAGGGGCCCACATTCCAAAGAGCACCTTTCGGATTTCACAGGTCATTTACCTACTTACCACACATTTGGGCCCCTAGAATGCCAGGGCAGTATAACTACCCCACAAGTGACCCCATTTTGGAAAGAAGACACCCCAAGGTATTCCGTGAGGGGCATGGTGAGTTCCTAGAATTTTTTATTTTTTGTCACAAGTTAGTGGAAAATGATGAATTATTTTTTTTTTTTCCCTTACAAAGTCTCATATTCCACTAACTTGTGACAAAAAATAAAAACTTCCATGAACTCACTATGCCCATCAGCGAATACCTTGGGGTGTCTTCTTTCCAAAATGGCGTCACTTGTGGGGTAGTTATACTGCCCTGGCATTCTAGGGGCCCAAATGTGTGGTAAGGAGTTTGAAATCAAATTCTGTAAAAAATGACCAGTGAAATCCGAAAGGTGCTCTTTGGAATATGGGCCCCTTTGCCCACCTAGGCTGCAAAAAAGTGTCACACATGTGGTATCTCCGTATTCAGGAGAAGTTGGGGATGTGTTTTGGGGTGTCATTTTACATATACCCATGCTGGGTGAGAGAAATATCTTGGCAAAAGACAACTTTTACCATTTTTTTATACAAAGTTGTCTTTTGCCAAGATATTTCTCTCACCCAGCATGGGTATATGTAAAATGACACCCCAAAACACATTCCCCAACGGAGATACCACATGTGTGACACTTTTTTGCAGCCTAGGTGGGCAAAGGGGCCCATATTCCAAAGAGCACCTTTCGGATTTCACTGGTCAATTTTTACAGAATTTGATTTCAAACTCCTTACCACACATTTGGGCCCCTAGAATGCCAGGGCAGTATAACTACCCCACAAGTGACCCCATTTTGGAAAGAAGACATCCCAAGGTATTCGCTGATGGGCATAGTGAGTTCATGGAAGTTTTTATTTTTTGTCACAAATTAGTGGAATATGAGACTTTGTAAGAAAAAAAAAAAAATCATCATTTTCCGCTAACTTGTGACAAAAAATAAAAAGGTCTATGAACTCACTATGCCCATCAGCGAATTCCTTAGGGTGTCTACTTTCCAAAATGGGGTCATTTGTGGGGTGTTTGTACTGTCTGGCCATTGTAGAACCTCAGGAAACATGACAGGTGCTCAGAAAGTCAGAGCTGCTTCAAAAAGCGGAAATTCACATTTTTGTACTATAGTTTGTAAATGCTATAACTTTTACCTAAACCATTTTTTTTTTACCCAAACATTTTTTTTTTATCAAAGACATGTAGAACAATAAATTTAGAGCAAAATTTATATATGGATCTCGTTTTTTTTTGCAAAATTTTACAACTGAAAGTGAAAAATGTCATTTTTTTGCAAAAAAATTGTTAAATTTCGATTAATAACAAAAAAAGTAAAAATGTCAGCAGCAATGAAATACCACCAAAAGAAATCTCTATTAGTGAGAAGAAAAGGAGGTAAAATTCATTTGGGTGGTACGTTGCATGACCGAGCAATAAACGGTGAAAGTAGTGTAGGTCAGAATTGTAAAAAGTGGCCTGGTCTTTCAGGGTGTTTAAGCTATGGGGGCTGAGGTGGTTAAAACGCTTTGACTTATCCAGGCCATTCTGAGATAGTTTTTTCGTCACATATTGTACTTCATGACACTGGTAAAATGGAGTAAAAAAAATCATTTTTATTTATAAAAAATACCAAATTTGCCCAAAATTTGGAAAAATTTGCAAATTTCCAAGTTTCAAATTCTCTACTTCTATAATACATAGTAATACCTACAAAAATAGTTATTACTTTACATTCCCCATATGTCTACTTCATGTTTGGATCATTTTGGGAATGACATTTTATTTTTGGGGGATGTTACAATGCTTAGAAGTTTCGAAGCAAATCTTGAAATTTTTCTGAAATTTTCAAAAACCCATTTTTTTAAGGACCAGTTCAGACCTGAAGTCACTTTGTGAGGCTTACATAATAGAAAACAACCAAAATTGACCCCATTCTAGAAACTACACCCATCAAGGTATTCAAAACTGATTTTTACAAACTTTGTTAACCCTTTAGGTGTTCCACAAGAATTAATGGAAAATAGAGATACAATGTCAAAATTTCACTTTTTGGGCAGATTTTCCATTTTAATAATTTTTTTTCAGTTACAAAGCAAGGGTTAACAGCCAAACAAAACTCAATATTTATGGCTCTGATTCTGTAGTTTACAGAAACACCCCATATGTGGTTGTAAACCGCTGTACGGGCACACGGCAGGGCGCAGAAGGAAAGGAATGCCATACGGTTTTTGGAAGGCAGTTTTTGCTGGACTGGTTTTTTGACACCATGTCCCATTTGAAGCCCCCCTGATGCACACCTAGAGTAGAAACTCCAAAAAAGTGACCCTATTCTAGAAACTACACCCCTCAAGGTATTCAAAACTGATTTTGAAAACTTTGTTACCCCTTTAGGTGTTCCACAGGGATTAATGGAAAATAGAGATACAATTTCAAAATTTCACTTTTTTGGCAGATTTTCCATTTTAATAATTTTTTTCCAGTTACAAAGCAAGGGTTATCAGCCAAACAAAACTCAATATTTATGGCTCTGATTCTGTAGTTTACAGAAACACCCCATATTTGGTCGTAAACTGCTGTACGGGCACATGGTAGGGCGCAGAAAGAAAGGAATGCCATATGGTTTTTGGAAGGCAGATTTTGCTGGACTGGTTTTTTGACACCATGTCCCATTTGAAGCCCCCCTGATGCAACCCTAGAGTAAAAACTCCCAAAAAGTGACCCCATTTTAGAAACTACGTGATAGGGTGGCAATTTTGTTGGTATTAGTTTAGGGAACTCATGATTTTTGGTTGCCGTATATTACACTTTTTGTGAGTCAAGGTAACAAGAAATAGCTGTTTTGGCACCGTTTTTATTTTTTGTTATTTACAACATTTATCTGACAGGTTAGATCATGTGGTATTTTTATAGAGCAGGTTGTCACGGATGCAGCGATACCTAATATTTATACTATTTTTTTTATTTATGTACGTTTTACACAATGATTGTATTTTTGAAACAAAAAAAAATCATGTTTAAGTGTCTCCATAGTCTGAGAGCCATAGTTTTTTTCAGTATCTTTGGTAGGGTATGATTTTTGCGGGATGAGATGATGGTTTGATTGGCACTATTTTGGGGTGCGTATGACTTTTTGATCGCTTGCTATTACACTTTTTGTGATGTAAGGTGACAAAAAATAGCATTTTTTTTGCGTTATTCACCTAAAGGGTTATGTCATGAGATATTTTTATAGAGCAGGTTATTTTGATTGTGGCGATACCTAATATGTAATTTTTTTTTTTTTAATGTAAGTTTTACACAATTATTTCATTTTTGAAACAAAAAAAAATCATGTTTTAGTGTCTCTATATTCTGAGAGCCATAGTTTTTTCAGTTTTTGGGCGATTATCTTAGGTAGGGTCTCATTTTTACGGGATGAGGTGATGGTTTGATTGGTACTATTTAGGCGTACATACGACTTTTTTGATCACTTTTATTACCTTTTTTGGGAAGTAAGGTGGGCAAAATTTAATTTCATCATATTTATTTTTTTTATTTTTAGGGCGTTCACCGTGCGGATAAAGTAACATGACCGTTTTATAGATCAGGTCGTTACGGACGCGGTGATATCAAACATGTGTAGGGAATTATTTTTTTTTTATTTTTAATTAGTGATAAATGTCTTTTTTGATTTTAACTTTTTTTTAAAACTTTTTTTTACATTTTGACCTAGACCCACTTGGTTCTTGAAGATCCAGTGGGTCTGATGTCTGTATAATACAATACAGTACACTATATAGTGTACTGTACTGTATTTTCACTTTACAAAGTCTAGTTAGACTTTTGCCATTAGCAAAAGTCTAATCAACACCATGGACAGCATCTGATTAGCACCATGTACAGCCAGATGCCTGTGAAGGCGTCCAGTTGCCATGGTAACCATCACACCATCACTCGCTGCCACAGCAGAGCAGTGGGTGATGGGGAGGGAGGGGGCCCCCTCCCTCTCCTATCGGGGGCTGAAAAGGCACAGCAGCCCTCGATGGGAGAGGGCGGGAGCTCCCTCCCTCTTAACCTCCTCCATACAGCGGTCCCTACGGACCACGGCATTGAAGGGGTTAAACGCATGACATCTGTGCCAGCACAGATATAAGGCGTTTCAAGCAGAGTATCAGCACATTGCAATCCTGAGACAGGTGGCGGGCGGATGATCGTATGCCTGCCCGCCCCCCAAGCACCGCCCACCCTCCTGCCCGCACTGCCACACTCCCCGCACCCCCCCCCCCCCCCCGCTGCGCCCGCAGGCAGATAACAAAGAGGGTGCAAATATTATCTGAAGTTTCACAGACCGCGGGGATCAGAAAATTCTGAAAGCGCTGCAAAGCGCAGGTCTGAATTGACCTGCGGTTTGCTGCGATCGCCTACACGGGGCCGTTACAGGACCCCCCTGGGCATTGTCCCCAGGTGCCTGCTCAATGATTTGAGCAGGCACCGGGTTACGATCACCGTCCGCCGAGCGGCGGTGATCGGAAATACATAGGATGTACCGTTACACCCTGTGTCCTTAAGGATCGGGAAATCAGGGCGTACCGGTATGCCCTATGTCCTAAACAGGTTAAGCCACCGGAGGAGGTGAACTTTACCATATATATAATCTGTAGGCAGAATATTAAGCGTGGCCAGGGTGCCAATGTTGGCACTACGGCCCTGCGTCAACATATGCAGCGTTTCCATACAGTGGCCTGGGAGAACCATGGCTCCAATGTGGTGGTCCATGCTGCCGCAGCAACCGCTGCATCACCCAGTGTCAAGCACCCGGTTTCAGGCAGTCAAGGCTCCACCACCTCAGCCGAAGGGATCTGTCTGTCATTCCCGTCATCTAATGGACCCGATGCTACTGCTCCTCCTCCTCCTACTCCTCGTCACTCATTCTGTCAGGAATCGATCACCAAAGCGATTGGCAAGAGACAACAGTATGCGTGCACTCATCCAACGGCGCAGAAGCTGAATGTGCTCCTGTCAAAGTTGCTGGTGCTGCAGACCCTCCCTTTCCAAGTGGTGGATTCTGCACCTTTTAGATAACTGATGGCTTGTGCTGAGGTAGAGAGTCCTAAGCAATCATTTCTTTGCCAAAAAGGCAGTACCAGCCCTGCACACATATGTAGAACAGAAGGTAGACCAGTCCTTAAGCCTGTCGGTGTTTGCAAAACTGCACAGCAGCGCCAATGTGTGGAGCTGTAACTACGGTCATGGACAATACATGTCCTTTATGGCCCACTGGGTGAATGTGGTTCCTGCACAGCCACACCAGCAACTTGGCCAGGTGACGCCGCTTCCGCGTATCATGGGTAAAGGGAAAGGGGAAAACACCAGATACACACAAAAGAAATAGACAACAGTCTAGGCCTCAAAAGCTAAGGAAGAGGGATCGTGACCTCCTAGTAATCCCTAGGCCTTTCCCTAACTCCTGCCAGTATGAGCAGATCCTGATGGTGGAAATGCTCATACGCCGGATACCTATGCCCTGCTAAAACTGACGAGCACTAGGATAGGTAGCAGGAGACGAGACAGCTGGTTCCTTCCCAGATGAAGAAACCCGCGTCTTCCTGAGGCCTAGAACCAAAACACACCAGAGAACAACAAACAGAAAAGTCAACAAGTACTTAGCTTTGAGATGTATGGAGAAGCAGGAGATCCAAGACAAACAAGCTCTAGCGACTCCAAGAGGAAATATCAACTGCATGGTCAGCAGTGCGAAGCGGACCTAAATAGAGCCTCATCACTGATAACAAGCAGAACCTGAGGAGAGGTGAGATCCTGCCAAACATAAACATACAAAGAGGAAAACAGAGAGACCTGTCAGATAGCCTCACGTGCAGCAAGTTTATCTGATCTTCTCACCTCTGTCACAGGAGGGACCTTTATAGTACCCCCCTGTGGAAAAACCAACCTTGCCACTGGGTTTTGGAGGGGCCTGGCTGCTGGCCTCTTGCCCCAGGATTATGGGCCCTCTCATCAGCCAGGCCTCATTTGTTCACAAAGGACTTGAACTAACTTGAACTCCTGGTCTAATTCGTGCCATGTTGGGATGTTAAATGTCTGTGTATTGAAAAGGGTTGTGACATTGTATGTTTAAATGGTGATTTCTGTCTGTTGTCCCCACATGTGTATTGGTGATTTCCCTCTGTCTTGAGAGATAATTGGATTACTCCTCGGGTGTCTCCAGGGCAGAGAGGAGGAAACCATGATACATTGTGGGGATGTATTGTCTCTGTGTATCCTGAATTGCTACATATCTGTCCTGTGTTGCATTCTCCCTTCTGGTCCCCTAGGGGCGTGAACGATTGGTTGCTGTACTTACATTGTATGTGTTGTAACATATTGATTGGTTGTATTTCAAAACCCTGTGGGCGGACCTGTATTTGCAACAACTGTAATAAAAACCAGGCTGGGTGTGCCAGCACTTGAGACCACTGCTTGACCCTCAACACGGAGCCTTGTCTCGTTATTGGGGGGATCCACTGTCTGCTGTTAGAGACTGATTGCCAGGAGTGTAAGCTGATTCCTGTTCGTCTGCTAGCAGCTATTCGTGAGGTTTCAGTTTGGAGTGCTATTTTGTATCCAGTTCGGGAGTTTGGTGTTCTGCAGTAGCTGTGCCTGTCTCTCAGAAAGGGGCCTATCGCCTAAACGGATTTTAACCCCTTGTCTGCTGAAACGGTCCGTTACACCCCCCTTCTACGGATGACCTCCGAACACCCAGGACCGACCTTATCAGGATGTGCCCTGTGAAAGGCCTTCACAAGGCGACTGGCATTCACGTTGGTCGCCGGAACCCACATTCTTTCCTCTGGAGCGTATCCCTTCCAGTGCACGAGATACTGAAGAGATCCACGAAAAATATGTGAGTTCACTATTCAGCGATCTGAAACTCAAGATTACCATCCACCATGACAGGAGGGGGTGGCAGGGAGGACGGTTCAGCAGGTTCGACATATCTTTTAAGCAATGACTTGTAAAATACATTATGAATTTATAAAGCATGCAGAAGTTCAAGACGAAAAGCCACCGGATTAATAATGGCAGAGATCTTGTATGGCCCGATAAACCTTGGCCCTAACTTCCAAGAGGGCACCTTCAACTTAATGTTTTTGTGGACAGCCACACAGAATCACCCACTCTCAGGTCCGGACCACTCATACGTCTCTTGTCAGCCATACGTTTATACTTTTTGTCCATTTTATTTAAATTGTTTTGAATCTTCCGCCAAATAGATGACAATGAACAGGAGAATCTTTCCTCTTCAGGTATACCAGAAGTCTCAGTACCAGAAAATGTGCTAAATTGCAGATGGAACCCATATGTAAACCTGATAATGTTTTAAAGTGCGCCATCTTGCTGAAGCGGTAAACAGCCACCAGAATCGCAGTTTTCCCAGAAGAATTAGGCAAATCTGTGATAAAGTCCATGGACAAATGAGTCCAGGGTCAGAATGAGATAGACAAGGGAAGGAGAGATCCTGAAGGCCGAGTATGAGTCACCTTAGCACGCGCTCAAGTCTCGCAAGCTGCCACATAGCCCTCAACACATTTACGTAACCCTAGCCACCAGAATCTCTGGGAAATGAGATCCAGAGTGGATCTGCTCCCAGGGTGTCCCATAAGAACAGTATTGTGATGTTCCTTAAACACCTCGTGTCGTAGTTCCGAAGGGACAAAAACAACTTTCCTGGAGGACAGCAATCAGGTGCCTCTCCCTGGGCCTCCAACACCTCTGCCTCAAGTTCAGGATAAGGAGCAGATACAACCACCTAATCAGCCAATATCAAGCAGGATCCTCCAAATCACCCCCCCACCCCCGGGAAAACTATGCGACAAGGCATCCGCTTTGACGTTTTTAAACCCAGGGCGATAAGTGACAAATTAAATATAGTAAAAAACAATAACCATCTGGCCTGCCTTGGGTTCAGACGTTTAGCCAACTCCAGGTAAGCCAGATTTTTGTCATCAGTAATTACCGTAATGGGATGAATCGCTCCTTCCAACCAATGACGCCATTCCTCAAAAGCCAATTTAATGGCCAGCAACTCTCTATCACCTACATCATAATTTTTTTCGGCAGAAGAGTTTTTTTTACAGAAAAAAGCACAAGGGCGCCATTTGCTAGGAGAAGGACCCTGTGACAAGATTGCTCCAACCCCTACCTCTGATGTGTCAACTTCCACAATGAATGGTTGTTTGTGACACATCAGGTTGCACCAGAATAGGAGCAGAAGCAAGACATTCCTTTATCGCTGAAAAAGCATGTAATTCTTCTTCAGACCAGACTGAGAAATCCGTGCCTTTCTTAGTCATATCAGTTAAAGGTTTAACAACAGTTGAGTAATTCAAGATAAATTTACGGTAGTAGTTGGTGAACCCCAAATATCGCATGAGTGCCGTAAAGGGAACCTGTCACCGGGATTTTGTGTATAGAGCTGAGGACATGGGTTGCTAGATCGCCGCTAGCACATATACAATACCCAGTCCCCATAGCTCTGGGTGATTTTATTGTGTAAAAAAAACGATTTGATACATATGCAAATTAACCTGAGATGAGTCCTGTCCCTGACTCATCTCAGGGACAGGACTCATCTCAGGATAATTTGCATATGTATCAAATCTTTTTTTTTTACACAATAAAAGCACACAGAGCTATGGAGACTGGGTATTGTGGATGTGCTTACGGTGATCTAGCAACCCAAGTCCTCAGCTCTACAGGGAGTGCAGAATTATTAGGCAAGTTGTATTTTTGAGGATTAATTTTATTATTGAACAACAACCATGTTCTCAATGAACCCAAAAATTCATTAGTTTTAGCTATTTTAGGGGGATATCTGTGTGTGCAGGTGACTATTACTGTGCATAATTATTAGGCAACTTAACAAAAAACAAATATATACCCATTTCAATTATTTATTTTTACCAGTGAAAACAATATAACATCTCAACATTCACAAATATACATTTCTGACATTCAAAAACAAAACAAAAACAAATCAGTGACCAATATAGCCACCTTTCTTTGCAAGGACACTCAAAAGCCTGCCATCCATGGATTCTGTCAGTGTTTTGATCTGTTCACCATCAACATTGCGTGCAGCAGCAACCACAGCCTCCCAGACACTGTTCAGAGAGGTGTACTGTTTTCCCTCCTTGTAAATCTCAAATTTGATGATGGACCACAGGTTCTCAATGGGGTTCAGATCAGGTGAACAAGGAGGCCATGTCATTAGATTTTCTTCTTTTATACCCTTTCTTGCCAGCCACGCTGTGGAGTACTTGGACGCGTGTGATGGAGCATTGTCCTGCATGAAAATCATGTTTTTCTTGAAGGATGCAGACTTCTTCCTGTACCACTGCTTGAAGAAGGTGTCTTCCAGAAACTGGCAGTAGGACTGGGAGTTGAGCTTGACTCCATCCTCAACCCGAAAAGGCCCCACAAGCTCATCTTTGATGATACCAGCCCAAACCAGTACTCCACCTCCACCTTGCTGGCGTCTGAGACGGACTGGAGCTCTCTGCCCTTTACCAATCCAGCCACGGGCCCATCCATCTGGTCCATCAAGACTCACTCTCATTTCATCAGTCCATAAAACCTTAGAAAAATCAGTCTTGAGATATTTCTTGGCCCAGTCTTGACGTTTCAGCTTGTGTGTCTTGTTCAGTGGTGGTCGTCTTTCAGCCTTTCTTACCTTGGCCATGTCTCTGAGTATTGCACACCTTGTGCTTTTGGGCACTCCAGTGATGTTGCAGCTCTGAAATATGGCCAAACTGGTGGCAAGTGGCATCTTGGCAGCTGCACGCTTGACTTTTCTCAGTTCAGGGGCAGTTATTTTGCGCCTTGGTTGTTCCACACGCTTCTTGCGACCCTGTTGACTATTTTGAATGAAACGCTTGATTGTTCGATGATCACGCTTCAGAAGCTTTGCAATTTTAATAGTGCTGCATCCCTCTGCAAGATATCTCATTATTTTTGACTTTTCTGAGCCTGTCAAGTCCTTCTTTTGACCCATTTTGCCAAAGGAAAGGAAGTTGCCTAATAATTATGCACACCGGATATAGGGTGTTGATGTCATTAGACCACACCCCTTCTCATTACAGAGATGCACATCACCTAATATGCTTAATTGGTAGTAGGCTTTCGAGCATATACAGCTTGGAGTAAGACAACATGCATAAAGAGGATGATGTGGTCAAAATACTCATTTGCCTAATAATTCTGTACAGGGTGTATACACAAAATCCCGGTGACAGGTTCTCTTTAAGATCTTCGGGTCGATCCCAGTCCAACACAGCACAGACTTTTTCCGGATCCATATGAAAACCCGAAGATGAGAGTAGGAACCCCAGGAATTGCACTTCTGGGACTGCAAATACACATTTCTCCATTTTAGCATACAATTTATTCTCTTTTAGGCTCTGTAAGACCTGTCTCACGTGATCCTCATGCGTCTCCATATCAGGGTAATAAATTAAAATATCATCCAGATAAACCACCACAAACCTGCCCACCAGATGATGAAAGATGTCATTGATGAAGTGTCGAAAAACAGCATGAGCATTGGTCAAACCAAAAGGCATAACCAGATTCTCAAAATGACCCTCAGGAGTATTAAAGGCAGTTTTCCATTCGTCCACTTCCTTGACTCTTATCAGATTATATGCCCCCCTCAAATCCAACTGAGAGAACACCTTGGTGCCGACAAACTGATTGAATAAATCTGGGATCAAAGGAAGGGGATAGGCATCACGGATAGTGATGCGATTAAGCTCACAGAAGTCCAAAAATGGCCTAAGAGTTCCATTCTTTTTTAAAAAAAAAGAAGAACCCTGCAGCCACTGGTGATTTGGATGGTCTAATATGACCTTTAGCCAAACTCTCGGTGATATACTTTCGCATGGCTACTCTTTTGGGTTCAGAAAGATTATACAACCGAGAATTTGGCAATCTAGCTCCAGGAATAAGGTTGTCGGAGCAATCATACTCCAGATGAGGAGGCAAGTCCTGGTCTCCACCCTCAGAGAAAACATCACAAAAATCAGAAAGGAAAGAAGGTAACATTTTAGTAGTTACAACAGAAAGCGATGTGCTGAGACAGTTGTCAAGGCAGTAATCACTCCAATCGAGAATCTGTCTCGCTTGCCAATCGATGGTAGGGTTATGTTTGGTTAACCATGGTAAACCTAGCACCAGAGGATCAGGCAGACCCTCCAGCACAAAACATAAAATGGATTCAATATGAGAATCTCACACCTTTAAGTGAATGTTCTGCACCATTTGAGACAGACACTTTTGAGAGAGAGGGGTGGAATCAATCTCAAACACAGAAATATTTTGGTCTAATGCGCTTGTTGTCAAACCATGCATACGGACAAACTGGCCATTCACTAGGTTAACCCCTGCCCCAGTGTCAATAAATACTTCTGTAACACCCCAGAGTTGTGTTACTAAACTCTTTTACCCCGCTACAACCTGTTAAGTGTATTTACCTTGTCATCTGATGTAATTTTACATAACATCCTCACAAATGTGCATTGTAATCCTTGTTACATATATATTGCTATAATATCTATGTTCACCAGCAGGTGGCAGCAATGTGTTCAGCAAGGACCTAGCCAGTTTAGTGTTTCTGAACTGGAATAGTTCATTCCAGTTCAGCTCCCCCCTCTATGAGCAGAAGTGGGCTGGCCCAGTTCCTGCCTCATGGGGAGGGAAGGAAGTTAAGTTAGTGTGCCAGCCACCCCGGCTAGGAAAAGGCTGTGCATGTAGGAGCTCCCAGATATAGGGATCCAAGCCAGGATCTTGTCTCGGTTGAGACAATTGATCATCATCCCCAGCCTGAGCCTTTCAGCCTCAGCTGGAAGAAAGCAAGCAGACAACTCCAGAATTCCAGGAAGAAGCATACCCTGTGAAGATAGCTGTATGCATACTCTCAGCTAGTCAGTCCCCAGACAGCAGAAGATAGACAGAGCAGAAGCCAAATTCCTGCCAGTTACAGAGCTATCAAGCAGACGTCTTTTTCCTGCAAAGCTCCAGGCACATGATAGAACAGAAGATATATTCCTGCCACACATTGCCAAAACCTGCTGGGACCAAAGACTAATGCTGTACCTTGCTTGGATGAAAGCTACAACTAGTAAAGACAAGTTTGAACTTTACCTAAGGTCTGGATCTCAATTACTACTGCAAATTCCTCTATTACTCCTACTAGCACCACACTCAATTTATTGCAAGTGAGCCAGGATCCAGGAGTCCAGCCGTACCCAGGTAGGAGACACCGTTGACACAATTACTACCACCATACAGAGATATTACACCACTCTGGCATTCCTGACCTGGTACGTGAGTTACAACACCTTAATGGGCCCTGTGACAGTACCCTGCGCATGCTGCAATTGGCATCATGAACAAACTATAGACTATTACACCCATATCCTGACCCACTGCATAATTTGGCGTCCGTGTAACCGTACCACGGTCCTGCTCATTGCAATTTTGGCGTCACTGGAACAGGATCAGATTGAATTGTGTGCCTATCCCTGCTACAACAGAACTGGATCCAATTGTGTGCCAACATGATCAAATTGCATGTTTTACAGTACTGCAAGATCTGAGAATTGTGCCAAAACCCTGAAAATGGACTTTATTACTTTTATTGCGGGACCAGAAAACGCTGCATTGTGCGCGTCAGCACTACAAGAGTTAATCAGCCATTTTTCCCTCATGGCTCAGTGTCTTCATGGCTTTCAAGAGCGCGAAAATGATGACTACGCCCTCCTAGAAGCGGGAACTCTCAAGCCTGCCCACCAAGAACTTTGCAATTTGAGCCAAGGGAGTGCAGACTCCTCCCTCTGGGCTCCACCCTCACTTCCTGAATGCATCCCGACAGAGGAGCCAAGGAAGATGGCACTCCCATCACCTAAATGGGACCAGATGACGATACAGGGAGAACTCGTCGACGAGGCCACCGTACCTGAGATTTGGGTCTCCCAGCTCGTGAAGAGAGCTGGCCCCTGCACGTTTGGAGAGTCCCTGGAGCCTGCGCATGCCACCACTAGTGGAGAGACAGCCTCCACCGATCAAGTCAAGATGGCCACCGCACTCAAGCCTGCTCCCACGGAAGACCTCAACAGCGAAGTCGTTCAGGCACTGGAAGTGCCTGCACTGCCAAGTATCCCATCGCCAGCGACCAGTGTCCTGGCCCAGGAACAAGCTGCGTCCTCCAAGGAGCCAAACACAGTCCCGAAAACAGCAGCGACCGACGACGATGATCACCAGGAGGCCCCGGAACCGGCCGCCTGGCCGCGACATCAGGTAGGAGCAGACGCACTCCCTGAGGCCCAGGCCCGGTCCGAAGCTGCCCCTGCACCGCTCCCGGTGGGTCCCGATACCCCTGATAGGCCCAAGCCTGCTCCGCCATGCACACATACTGGTGCGGTGGAGGCGGCTGAAACTTCCACTCCGCTGCCTAGAACCAATACCGTCAGAGCAGGACGTTTGAACCCAGAAGTCCCATGGGAGATCACTACTCATGCCCAGACGGCCTGGGAATATAAATCAGCCGTGGAGGAATGGGTGAAACAAGTTATAGATGATCCCCAGCCAGGAGACCCTAAGCTAACCAGACGCACTGGGACTGTGCCCTGGTTCTCAGTTGAAAGAGGAGTGGGTTCCCTCCAGGACAGTCATTCCGGTGCTGAGATATTTGTGGGCTGCCACAATGTTAAGCGCCATTACTTGCCCCAGGCCCGTCACAACCTGTACGCAGTGGACCAAGTGGAATACACCCGCATGCGCTCAATCCAAGGCCCATTTGCTGCCGAGTGACCCTGCTGGCCAAACCTTTATCCCCTGCAGTTACCCCAGAGACCTGGCATGAGGACCCAGGCTCTGCAGGGAGAGTCCGTTGTCTGCAAGAAACTCAGGATGGCAGGTTACGTTTCAAGGAAAAGCCGCAGCCTGAACCTGAACCACTCATCCCTGACCTGGCTGCACCACCAGCACTACAGGTGGGCAAGATAAATAACTCTGTTCTAGCATTCAACCCCAGGGTGCAACCATATGCGTTACCGTGAAAGCAGCCCAGGCACCCTCTGTTTGCCTTCCAGAACCCCTTCAGCCAGAGGTATTAACCGCCTCTGCACCGGCTAAGGATCCCGGCTTGCAGCATGTCACTAGAGATGTCCCGAATTATTCGCCGGCGAATAGTTCCCGGCGAACATAGCTTGTTTGCGTTCGCCGCGGCGGGCGAACATATGCGATGTTCGGTCCTCCCCCTATTCGTCATCATTGTGTAAACTTTGACCTTGTACCTCACAGTCAGCAGACACATTCCAGCCAATCAGCAGCAGACCCTCCCTCCCAGACCCTCCCACCACCTGGACAGCATCCATTTTAGATTCATTCGGAAGCTGCAGTCTTAGTGAGAGGAGGGACAGTGCAGCTGCTGCTGATTTAATAGGGAAATCGATAGCTAGGCTAGTGTATTCAGTGTCCACTACAGTCCTGAAAGACTCATCTGACCTCTGCTGTAAGGACAGCACCCCAAAAAGCCCTTTTAAGGCCTAGAACATCATTCTGCTTTTTTTTCCCTTTGTAATCTAATTGCAGTTGCCTGCCAGCGTGTGTGTCAGGCTCACAGCGTATACTGTGCCCACTTGCCCAGTGCCACCACTCATATCTGGTGTCACAGTAGCTTGCATTTAAAAAAAAAAAAAATAATTTTTTGACTGTAATATAATAGCAGTCAGTTGCCGGCACGCGCGTGTGTTTCTTGCGCTGCAAGTGCATAGTGTCACCAGCGCAACTCATATCTGGTGTCACATTCGATTACATTTAAAGAAAAACAACAATTTTGACTGTGAATAAATAGCAGTCAGTTGCACACACGTGTTTGTGTGTTTAAGGCCCAGCTGCCAGTGCATAGTGTCACTTCAGCGCCATTCATTTCTGGTGTCACATTGGATTCCATTTAAAGAAAAACAACAATTTTGACTGTGAATAAATAGCAGTCAGTTGCACACACTTCAGCGCAACTCATATCTGGTGTCACAGTAGCTTGCATGCATAGTACAATTTAACTAATCTAAAAAAAATTACAGGCAGAGGCAGGCCACCCCGCAGGGGCCGTCGTGGTCATAATGCTGTGAATCCCTTTGGCCCTAGAATAATGGCCAGTGTTCAGAGGCCACATACCCTGAACTCAAAAAGTTCTGAGGACATAGTTGACTGGCTAACACAGGACACCCAATCTTCTACAGCTTCCGCTCGGAACCTTGACGCACCATCCTCCTCCAGCTCAGCTTCGGGCACCTCTCAAGTTACCACTCGCCCACCTGACGCCACCACCAACACTAGCTGCTTCACTTTATCTGTCAGAGGAATTATTTACACATCAGTTGGAAGAAATGAGTAATGCGCAACCATTATTGCCAGAGGATGTAGATAACAGGGATATGTCTCAGTCAGGCAGCATTACACACATGGACGTACGGTGTGATGATGATGATGTTGTACCCGCTGCTGTTTCCTTTGCTGAGTTGTCAGATACAAGTGAAGCGGTTGATGATGACGATGTGTCTCTGGATGTCACGTGGGTGCCCGCTCAAAGAGAAGAAGAACAGGTGGAAAGTTCTGAGGGGGTAGGTCGTCGCAAGGAGCTAGTGGCACAGTCAAACAGCATGCATCGGCACCCAGGGTCAGCCAGACAGCACGCCAATCAACACATGCTGTTGCCACCACCAGAATGCCGTCATTGCAGAGCTCAGCAGTGTGGCATTTTATGTGTGTGTCTGCCTCTGACAACAACGATGCCATTTGCAACCTGTGCCAAAAGAAACTGAGTCATGGGAAGTCCAACACCCACCTAGGTACAACTGCTTTGCGAAGGTACATGATCGCACATCACAAACGCCTATGAGATCAACACATGAGTACAAGCAGCACACAAACTCAAAGCCGCCATCCTCCTCCTGGTACAGCATCTTCAGTCATGTCAACCACTGCTGTCCTCCTTGCCCCCTCTCAACCATTCGCAACTCTGTCTCTCGCCTTGAGCAGTTCCTGCTCATCTGCCCACAGTCAGGTTTCTGTCAAGGACATGTTTGAGCGTAAGAAGCCAATGTCACAAAGTCACCCCCTTGCCCGGCGTCTGACAGCTGGCTTGTCTGAACTCTTAGCCCGCCAGCTTTTACCATACAAGCTGGTGGAGTCTGAGGCCTTCAAAAATTTTGTAACTATTGGGACACCGCAGTGGAAGGTACCCAGCCGAAATTTCTTTGCACAAAAGGCAATCCCCAACCTGTACTCGATTGTGCAAAAGGAAGTAATGGCATGTCTGTCACACCGTGTTGGGGCAAAGGTCCATCTGACCACTGATATCTGGTCTGTAAAGCACGGTCAGGGCAGGTATATCATCTACACTGCGCATTGGGTAAACCTGCTGATGGCTGCCAAGCATGGAATGCGTGGTTCTGCAGAGGAGTTGGTGACACCACCACGACTTGCAGGCAGGCCTGCTGCCACCTCCTCTACTCCTCCTACTCCATCCTCTTCCATAACCTCCTCGGTTGAGTCCTCTTCTGCTGCTGCATCTTGCTCCACATCAACGGCACCCCCCAGCTCCCCAGGGGCTATTCCACATCCCGGATACGACAGTGTCACGCCGTCTTGGGGTTGACTTGCCTGAAAGCAGAGAGTCACACCGGACCAGGACTCCTGTCCGCCCTGAACGTACAGGTGGATCAGTGGCTGACTCCGCACCAACTGGAGATCGGCAAAGTGGTGTGTGACAACGGAAGCAATTTGTTGGCGGCATTGAATTTGGGCAAGTTGACACATGTGCTGTGCATGGCACATGTGTGTAATCTGATCGTACAATGCTTTGTGCATAAGTACCCAGGCTTACAGGACGTCCTGAAGCAGGCCAGGAAGGTGTGTGGCCATTTCAGGCGTTCCTACACGGCCAAGAGCAAATAGATTTGGGAACCGGGAGATGGAAAAAGATGCTTAGTCGGTCCTACTACTTCAAATTTGGGGCACTGCACGTGCAATCTAATGTGCCACCAGATATGAGTGGTGTGTTAAGTAGTACTATTCCTATCAGTTTAATCCCTGTTACGTCCCCTATCAGGTGTCATGGTCTTACCTTCTTGCTGTTCTCCTTCGTTTGACATGTGCTGGCGGCCATCTTGGTTTCTTGGTTTCTTGTAGCCTCCTACCCTGCGGCTCCTCCTTCCCACTGGGAGGAGCTGGATGCCCAGCTCATATATATAGGAGGTCTGTGGCTTCAGTTCCTTGCTTGGTCCTCCTGTGTTCACATGCTTCTAGACTGCTGCTGCTTCTGGTTCCTGATCCTGGTTTCGTCCGACTACCCTGCTGGTTCCTGATCCTGGTTTCGTCCGACTACCCTGCTGGTTCCTGATCCTGGCTTCGTCTGACTACCCTGCTGGTTCCTGATCCTGGGTTCGTCTGACTACCCTTCTGGTTCCTGACCTCTGGCTTCGCAAAGACTCTGCTTCGGTTTCGCCATCCGTTTGGACTTTTGCTTTACAGCTTTATTTTCAATAAAGCCTTCTTATTTTCACTTATCCCTTGTTGTACGTCTGGTTCATGGTTCCGTGACATTAGGACCAAGCCATGAATTCTGACGGTACAGGGCCATCCTCGCTACCCACGCTGGTTGCCAGACTTGATCAGCAGGATCACCTGTTGGGTTGGTTCGCTGTGGCGTTGCAAACCCTGCTTGAACGCACGGCTCATTTCGCTCCCGTTGTCGATGGGTCGGTTGTCGCTCCTGGGCCCGCTCCTACTGCCGCTCCGGTTGTTGCGCCAGAGTCTACCCCGACACCTGTTGTTGCACCTGCGGTGTTTCGGGGTATGACCGGTTCTGCCCCTCTTCCACAGCGCTTTGGGGGAGAGCCAACTCAGTTCCGAGGTTTCCTTAACCAGGTGGGCATTTATTTTGAGTTGCTGCCACATGCCTTTCCCACTGAGAGATCAAAGGTGGGCTTCTTGATCTCGCTGCTCTCGGACAAGGCCTTGGCCTGGGCCAGCCCTTTATGGGAGAACAACAATCCGGTGGTTGCCGAGTTTTCCGGTTTTGTTGCTTCTCTTCGGAAGGTATTCGATGTGCCGGCTCGTGCTGCCTCTGCTGCGAAGCTCCTTATGTCCATCAGACAGGGTTCACGATCCGTAGCTGAATACGCCATTGAGTTTCGTACCCTGGCAGCAGAGGTGGGCTGGAATAATGAGGCTCTGGTCGCTGCTTTCTCTCATGGTCTCTCGGATGCCTTGAAGGATGAGGTTGCAGCTAAGGACCTACCAGTGGAGCTCGAGTCTCTTATTTCTTTCCTGATTTTGATTGACACCAGACTCAGGGAGAGACCTTCCTTTAAGGAGAGCCTGCGGAGGTTTTCTAACAGATTGGCGCCTACGTTTGCTGTCCCACCCGTGCCTCCCTCTCCTCCCACGCCTCCTGGGGATGACTTGTCTGGGGGTGAACCCATGCAGCTGGGGTTTGCTCGCCTGTCCGAGGGGGAGAGGGTACTCCGGAGACGCGAGGGCCGATGCATGTACTGTGGTCTCGGTGGGCATTTTCGGTTGGCATGTCCGAACCGTCCGGGAAACGCTCGCACCTGAGATCCTGTCGGGGGCAGATCTTGGGTGGAGTCTCCTCGTCCCCGGTTTCCCGTGTTGACAAACCACTGATCACTGTTGTCCTCTCCTGGGTCGGGGGCTCGGTGACGACCCAGGCGTTGGTGGACTCTGGTGCTGGTGGTTTGTTCATTGATAATGTGTTCGCTGCCGCCAATTCCATTCCTCTGCAGGCTCGAGGTTCCCCACTGGCTCTTGAGGCGATAGACGGCAGACCCCTTCTGCCGCCACACGTGACTCATGAGACCCTTCCAGTGGGGATAGCCATTGGTGCCGTTCACAGAGAGTCGGTCTGCCTCCAGGTTATTTCGTCTCCACACTACTCGGTGGTCTTGGGGTACCCCTGGCTCCGGAAGCATAATCCGACTTTCGATTGGAGATCGGCCGAGATCCTCTCGTGGTCACCGCAGTGTGGGGCTAGTTGCATCCATGGGTCTGTCAAGTTGCTGTGTACTTCCTCGGACTCTCTGTTGCCTCCTGAATACGAGGAGTACCGGGATGTATTCGATAAGGTGCGCGCGGTTGCCCTACCTCCGCACCGCCCATACGATTGTGCCATAGAGTTACAATCTGGTGCCGTTCCTCCTCGTGGCAAAGTCTATCCACTGTCGGTAGCGGAGAATGAGGCCATGGAGGAGTACGTGAGGGAGGCGCTTTCACGCGGACACATTCGCAAATCCTCGTCCCCGGCAGGGGCTGGATTTTTCTTTGTGAAAAAGAAGGGCGGTGAGTTGAGGCCTTGCATCGATTACAGGGGTCTCAATCGCATCACGATCAAGAACGCTTACCCGATACCCTTGATTTCCGAGCTGTTCGATCGCCTTAAAGGGGCCACGGTCTTTACCAAACTCGACCTGAGGGCGGCATATAACCTGGTAAGGATCAAGGCGGGCGATGAGTGGAAGACCGCGTTTAACACCAGGACCGGTCATTATGAATCCTTGGTTATGCCCTTTGGGTTGTGCAATGCGCCCGCAGTCTTTCAGGAATTCATCAACGATGTTTTCCGTGACCTGTTGCAGCAGTGTGTGGTGGTCTATTTGGATGACATCTTGGTATATTCTGAATCCATGGAGGCCCACATTCTGGATGTCAGACGAGTGTTGCAACGGTTACGAGAGAACAAGCTGTTCGGTAAGCTTGAGAAATGCGAATTTCACCGATCCCAGGTAACCTTCTTAGGTTACATCATTTCCGCTGAGGGGTTCTCCATGGATCCTGAGAAGGTTTCGGCTGTCTTACAGTGGCCCCAGCCCAGTGGTCTTCGTTCCCTGCAGCGCTTTTTGGGCTTCGCCAATTATTATCGGAAGTTCATCAGGGACTTTTCCATGCTAGCCAAGCCTCTCACGGATCTGACCAGGAAGGGCAGTAATTCCCAGGTCTGGCCGCTCGAGGCCATCCGAGCTTTTGAGGCTCTAAAGTCCGCCTTTGTGTCGGCTCCGATTCTGTCGCATCCCAACCCTGGGTTGCCCTTTGTCCTCGAGGTGGACGCGTCTGAGACGGGAGTAGGCGCCCTTCTGTCTCAGCGTAGAACACCAGAGGGTCCTCTGCTTCCTTGTGGGTTTTACTCCCGGAAACTGTCTTCCGCGGAGTGCAACTATCAGATTGTTGACAGGGAGTTATTGGCCATCGTGCAGGCCCTTAAAGATTGGAGGCACTTGCTCGAGGGTTCGGTGGTTCCGGTCCTCATCCTGACGGACCACAAGAATCTGACCTACCTTTCTGAGGCCAAGAGATTGACACCACGTCAGGCCAGATGGGCTCTGTTCTTGTCACGTTTTAATTACGTGGTCTCCTACCTACCCGGTTCCAAGAACATCAGGGCGGATGCCTTATCACGGCAGTACTCCGAGCTGTCCAGGGAGGAGTCGATTCCGACTTCGGTCATACCTCCGAATCAGATCTTGGCCGCCATTCGCACCAGCCTGACCTCTCCCCTGGGTGAGCAGATTTTGGCGGCTCAATCTGGTGCTCCCTCTGGGAGACCCAACGGCAGATGTTTTGTGCCTGAGGAGTTGTGCACTCGGTTGTTGCGAACCTACCATAACTCCAAGACCGCGGGGCATCCTGGAAAGAATCAGCTGTCCTGGGCTGTTTCACGTCTGTTCTGGTGGCCTTCCCTACGTTCCGACATCGCCGCATATGTAGCGGCATGCTCCGTTTGTGCCCAGAGTAAGTCCCCTCGGCACCTTCCGTTGGGCCTTCTGCAACCCATAGCCACCGGGGAGCGCCCATGGTCACACCTGGGGATGGATTTCATTGTGGACCTCCCTGCATCCCGAGGCCATACGGTCATTCTCATGATTGTGGATCGGTTTTCCAAAATGTGCCACTGTGTTCCTCTCAAGAGGTTACCCTCTGCACAAGTTGGCCACGATTTTTGCCAGGGAGGTCTTCCGGTTGCACGGTTTGCCCAAGGAGATTGTGTCGGATCGGGGGAGTCAGTTTGTGTCCAGGTTCTGGCGCGCCTTTTGCTCCCAGTTGGGGATTCATCTCTCCTTCTCCTCGGCCTACCACCCTCAGTCCAATGGGGCCGCAGAACGATCCAATCAGGCCTTGGAGCAATTCCTTCGTTGCTATGTCTCCGATCACCAAGACAATTGGGTTGACCTCCTGCCTTGGGCTGAGTTTGCCAGGAACACGGCGGTGAACTCTTCCTCTGGGACGTCTCCCTTCATGGCCAATTATGGGTTCCAACCTGCCGTGTTACCGGAGGTATTCTCTCCCCAGGATATTCCGGCTGTGGAGGATCACCTTTCCGTCCTACGTGCTTCTTGGGTACTGATCCAGAAGTCCCTTGAGGTCTCTGCGCAGCGCCAGAGACTCCAGGCTGATCGCAGACGAGCGCCTGCTCCTTCCTACCAGGTCGGAGACCGTGTATGGTTGTCCACCCGCAACCTCAACCTTCGAGTGCCCACTCACAAGCTGGCGCCTCGCTTTGTTGGTCCCTTCCGAGTGCTTCGCAGGGTAAACCCGGTAGCCTATGCCCTTGCGCTTCCTCCTGGCATGCGGATCTCCAACGTGTTTCATGTCTCCCTGTTGAAGCCACTGGTGTGTAATCGTTTCACTTCCTCGGTTCCTCGGCCTCGTCCGGTCCAAGTGGGTAATCGTGAGGAGTATGAGGTGAGCAATATCCTGGACTCACGCCTGGTCCGCGGTCGGGTGCAGTTTTTGGTCCATTGGCGTGGTTATGGTCCAGAGGAGCATTCCTGGGTTCCCTCCGCAGATGTCCATGCTCCTGCCTTGCTCCGAGCCTTCCACGCACGCTTCCCTCAGAAACCGTTCTTTACTCCGCGGAGGAGGGGCCCTTGAGGGGGAGGTACTGTCATGGTCTTACCTTCTTGCTGTTCTCCTTCGTTTGACATGTGCTGGCGGCCATCTTGGTTTCTGGGTTTCTTGTAGCCTCCCACCCTGCGGCTCCTCCTTCCCACTGGGAGGAGCTGGATGCCCAGCTCATATATATAGGAGGTCTGTGGCTTCAGTTCCTTGCTTGGTCCTCCTGTGTTCACATGCTTCTAGACTGCTGCTGCTTCTGGTTCCTGATCCTGGTTTCGTCCGACTACCCTGCTGGTTCCTGATCCTGGTTTTGTCCGATTACCCTGCTGGTTCCTGATCCTGGCTTCGTCTGACTACCCTGCTGGTTCCTGATCCTGGCTTCGTCTGACTACCCTTCTGGTTCCTGACCTCTGGCTTCGCAAAGACACTGCTTCGGTTTCGCCATCCGTTTGGACTTTTGCTTTACAGCTTTATTTTCAATAAAGCCTTCTTATTTTCACTTATCCCTTGTTGTACGTCTGGTTCATGGTTCCGTGACATCAGGGGACGTGTATATGGAATAGATTTTAGGAACCGGGAGATGGAAAAAGATGCTTGGTCGGTCCTTCTACTTCAAATTTGGGGCACTGCGCGTGCAATCTAATGTGCCACCAGATATGAGTGGTGTGTTAAGTAGTACTATTCTTATCAGTTTAATCCCTGTTACGTCCCCTATAAGGGGACGTGTATGGAATAAATTTTAGACAACCGCAAAGAGTTGTCAATAGTTGACACACTCATGACATAAATTTTATTCCTCTATGCGTCAATCTTGGTGTAGTTATGACTGTGCTCGTGCGCACATTTGGGAGATTGCAGGCGATGGGGGTTTTTCAAAGCGTGCTGAGGTAGTTCAGTGACAGTTAAGTGACCCAGAAAACAATGATTCTGCAGTGTGGGCCCATTGTTGGCCTAGTAGGCTTTAATGATCACCTTAGATGATCACAAAGAAAATTAAAGTTTTTTCTATGCAAAATTATCCAGCCGATCGCTTTTGGTCTGTTCACAATGAAGCAACGACCTTATTATCTGGGGTGTGCCAACATTGCCATTGCCAACACACTCATAGAGGTGGTCGCTTCATTGTGATACGCAAGCCCCTTCACCACAACAAGGTAACGATCACAAAGGGGAATTGACACATGTATGTGCCTTTATTTTTTTGGGTTTTTGAAGCCACAGTACAGCACCAGAGGCCAGAAAAATTAGGCATGTGCACATGCCTTGAAAAATTTGGTATTGTTGCAGCCGCTGCTGTAGCAGCGGCCAGAAAAATTGATGTTTGTTTCCCAGGCAGAAAGTGCCCTAAAACATTGCGGCTTGAACCCTAGTTGGTGGCGGATAAGTCACGCAAGTCATCCAGCATTCAGAGATAAAATACAGCAGCGTGTGGACCATTTTTAGCCCAAGGCAGCTCATCTCATCAGGCCTTTTTTAGTCGAATGTATCGCCCACTGTCAGTCCCTTCGGGATCCAACCCTCATTCATCTTAAAAAAAGTTGAGGTAATCTAGACTTTTTTGACCTAGGCGACTTCTCTTCTCAGTGACAATACCTCCTGCTGCACTGAAGGTCCTTTCTGACAGGACACTTGAAGCGGGGCAGGCCAGAATTTCTATCGCAAATTGGGATAGCTCAGGCCACAGGTCAAGCCTGCACACCCAGTAGTCAAGGGGTTCATCACTCCTCAGAGTGTCGATATCTGCAGTTAAGGCGAGGTAGTCTGCTACCTGTCGGTCGAGTCATTCTCTAAGGGTGGACCCCGAAGGGCTGTGGCGATGCGTAGGACTTAAAAAGCTCTGCATGTCCTCCATCAACAACACGTCTGTAAAGCGTCCTGTCCTTGCCAGCGTGGTCGTGGGAGGAGGAGGATTACTTTCACCTCTTCCCCTGTTAGATTCCCGTTGTGCTGTGACATCACCCTTATATGCTGTGTAAAGCATACTTTTTAATTTATTTTGGAACTGCTGCATCCTTTCCGACTTGCGGTAATTCGGTAACATTTCAGGCACTTTCTGCTTATACCGGGGGTCTAGTAGTGTGGCCACCCAGTTCAGGTCGTTCTCCTTCAGCCTTTTTATACGGGGGTCCCTCAACAGGCACGACAGCATGAAAGACCCCATTTGTACAAGGTTGGATGCCGAGCTACTCATGTCCCGTTCCTCGTCCTCAGTGATCTCACTGAAGGTATGTTCTTCCCCCCAGCCACGTACAACACCACGGGTACCAGATAGGTGACAACGAGCACCCTGGGATGCCTGTTGTGGTTGGTCTTCCTCCTTCTCCTCAAAGCCACATTCCTCCTCTGACTCCTCTTCCTCACAATCCTCTTCCAGCGTTGCCGCAGGTCCAGCAAGCGATGCTGATAAGGCTGTTTCTGGTGGTGATGGTGACCACAACTCTTCCTCTTCCTCTTCACGCTCATCTACAGCCTGATCCAGCACTCTTCGCAGGGCACGCTCCAGGAAGAAAACAAATGGTATGATGTCGCTGATGGTGCCTTCGGTGCAACTGACTAGGTTTGTCACCTCCTCAAAAGGACGCATGAGCCTACAGGCATTGCGCATGAGCGTCCAGTAACGTGGCAAAAATTTCCCAGCTCCGCAGAGGCTGTCCTAGCACCCCGGTCATACAAATACTCGTTGACGGCTTTTTCTTGTTGGAGCAGGCGGTCGAACATTAGGAGTGTTGAATTACAACGTTTCGGGCTGTCGCAAATCAAGCGCCTCACTGGCATGTTGTTTCGCCGCTGGATATCTGAAAAGTGCGCCATGGCCGTGTAGGAACGCCAGAAATGGCCACACACCTTCCTGGCCTGCTTCAGGACGTCCTGTAAGCCTGGATACTTATGCACAAAGCATTGTACGATCAGATTACACACATGTGCTATGCACGGCACATGTGTCAACTTGCCCAAATTCAATGCCGCCAACAAATTGCTTCCGTTGTCAAACACCACTTTGCCGATCTCCAGTTGGTGCGGAGTCAGCCACTGATTCACCTGTGTGTTCAGGGCGGACAGGAGTGCTGGTCCGGTGTGACTCTCTGCTTTCAGGCAAGTCAATCCCAAGACGGCGTGACACTGCCGTATCCGGGATGTGGAATAGCCCCTGGGAGCTGGGGGGGTGCCGTTGATGTGGAGCAAGATGCAGCAGCAGAAGAGGACTCAGCCGAGGAGGTTATGGAAGAGGATGGAGTAGGAGTTGTAGAGGAGGTGGCAGCAGGCCTGCCTGCAAGTCGTGGTGGTGTCACCAACTCCTCTGCAGAGCCGCGCATTCCATGCTTGGCAGCCGTCAGCAGGTTTACCCAATGCGCAGTGTAGGTGATATACCTGCCCTGACCGTGCTTTGTAGACCAGGTATCAGTGGTCAGATGGACCCTTGCCCCAACACGGTGTGCCAGACATGCCATTACTTCCTTTTGCACAATCGAGTACAGGTTGGGGATTGCCTTTTGTGCAAAGAAATTTCGGCCGGGTACCTTCCACTGCGGTGTCCCAATAGCTACAAATTTTTTGAACGCCTCAGACTCCACCAGCTTGTATGGTAAAAGCTGGCGGGCTAAGAGTTCAGACAAACCAGCTGTCAGACGCCGGGCAAGGGGGTGACTTTGTAAAATTGGCTTCTTACGCTCAAACATGTCCTTGACAGACACCTGACTGTGGGCAGATGAGCAGGAACTGCTCAAAGCGAGAGACGGAGTGGCGGATGGTTGAGAAGGGGCAAGGAGGACAGCAGTGGTTGACATGGCTGAAGATGCTGGACCAGGAGGAGGATGGCGGCTTTCAGTTTGTGTGCTGCTTGTACTCATGTGTTGATCCCATAGGCAGTTGTACCTAGGTGGGTGTTCGACTTCCCACGACTCAGTTTCTTTTGGCACAGGTTGCAAATGACGTCGTTGTTGTCAGAGGCAGACACACAAAAAAAATGCCACACTGCTGAGCTCTGCAATGACGGCATTTTGGCGGTGGCAACAGCATTCGTTGATTGGCGTGCTGTCTGGCTGACCCCGGGTGCCGATGCATGCTGTCTGACTGTGCCACTAGTTCCTTGCGACGACCTCCCCCTGCTTCCAACTTGTCTCCTCCTCCTCTCTGTCTCCCCATCAGAACTTTCCCCCTGTTCTTCTTCTCTTCGAGCGGGCGCCCACATGACATCCACGGACACATCGTCATCATCAACCGCTTCACTTGTATCTGACAACTCAGCAAAGGAAGCAGTAGCGGGTACAACATCATCATCATCACACCGTACGTCCATGTGTGTAATGCTGCCTGACTGAGACATATCCCTGTTATTTACATCCTCTGGCAATAATTGTTGTGCATTACTCATTTCTTCCAACTGATGTGTAAATAACTCCTCTGACAGATCAAGTGAAGCGGCTGTGGTGCTAGTGTTGGTGGTGGCGTCAGGTGGGCGAGTGGTAACTTGAGAGTTGCCCGAAGCTGAGCTGGAGGAGGATGCTGCGTCAAGCGAAAGCTGTAGAAGATTGGGTGTCCTGTGTTAGCCAGTGAACTATGTCCTCAGAACTTTTCGAGTTCAGGGTACGTGGCCTCTGAACACTGGGCATTATTCTAGGGCCAAAGGGAATCACAGCACCACGACCACAATGGCCCCTGCGTGGTGGCCTGCCTCTGCCTGTCAATTTTTTTGATTCGTTAAGTTGTACTATTGCTGCAAGCTACTGTGACACCAGATATGAGTTGCACTGGTGACACTATGCGCTTGCAGCTGGGCCTTAAACACACAAACACGTGTGTGCAACTGACTGCTATTTATTCACAGTCAAAATTGTTGTTTTTATTTAAATGGAATCGAATGTGACACCAGATATGAGTTGCGCTGAAGTGACACTTTGGACTTGCAGCTGGGCCTTAAACACACAAACACGTGTGTGCAACTGACTGCTATTTATTCACAGTCAAAATTGTTGTTTTTCTTTAAATGGAATTGAATGTGACACCAGATATGAATGGCGCTGAAGTGACACTATGCGCTTGCAGCTGGGCCTTAAACAATGATGACGAATAGGGGGCGGACCGAACATCGCATATGTTCGCCCGCTGCGGCGAACGCGAACAAACAATGTTCGCCGGGAACTATTCGCCGGCGAATAGTTCGGGACATCTCTAGTCACCACATGTTGCTGCTCTCCGGAAGGGCTGGTAAGGTGTGGTGCACCCCAATGGGAAATAAGTACAGAGAGTCAGGGTCTGCAGTAAACTAGTGTGCTTCTTTAATGAAGGAATTCAGGTGCAAAACAATACAGGGCTGCCTTCTCCAGTCTCCTTCCTGGCAGAAGAAGGGTTTAATGCTAAGGGAAGTCCTGAGCTCTCTCTATCAAAAGGCTGGTACCTTGGCCAAAGGCTAGTGATCCAGGGTCTGTGGCAGAGGATCCCCATCTAAGCATCTTCTTCTGGTCACTCAATAGTCTGGCAGAGTCTTCTCTTCTAAGCACTGTGTTCTAATTGCAGAACACTAGGAGCTCTAACCGCTCTCCTTATATACAGTTTCTATCTGAACTAGAACCTTCTAGTGGGACAAAAACAGGTTTTCAGACATAATACCAGAGCTAAACCAGACATCCAAAAGGTTGGTGGTGAACAAGTCTGGCTTTTTCTCTATAAAACATGCTCTTCTTCAAACCTTATGGTAACTGTGGAACATTACCAGCTTCTTATTATTAGCTTCTCATTATTAGCTAGAAAGTGCCAAAAGTCTTTGTGTTCATTAACCACTTCCACAGTGCCATGCAAACACTGTGCATATGAATGTGATATGCGCCACAACATACATATAAAATGCAGTTACATAGTATTAAACAGTATAAGTCAGTGCAAGTTAACCCTTTAAAGTGAAATAAAGTAAGGAGTTGATGACTTTGCATAGGGAAAACAGGGGCACATGTTCACAAATGTAGACTTCAAAGTACTCCTGCTCCAGAGCACTACAGTTTTACTATAGTTTTGTGACATAATTGTATTCAGGGCTGTGCAGGGGTGCAGGGCTGGAGACTAAATTGACTCCCCCTGCAGGTATAGCAGAGCTCCGCTTGAGGCTATCTCCTCACTTTGCCTCATCAGTGGTGCGCCCCTCGTTTTTTTGTGGCAGCAGTTCCTACAATGCTCTGCCCTCGTTCTCCACCATATGTGACAACCAGTCTTCTGGGATTACTTTTTCCTGGTGTAAAAAGCACGATGTAGTATGGTTGTTTGCAAAATGTGGACTCACAAGACAAGAAACACCTTTAGATTGACCTCCTCGACAGTCTTACAGTATCAAGTTGCATTGAAAGCAAATTTATGAATACTTGTCCAAACGCTAACAACACAAGTCTGGGCTACCTGGACAAGTCTGGGCTAATCTTAGTCCAGTCGAGCAACACAACCAGCTATACATGAAGCTTCCTTACACAGGGTATCCAGTGTCCTCTCCAGGGGTGGACTGGCCATAGACCCTACAGGGAAATTTTCTGGTGCGCTGACGTCCTGGCCAGGTACATAATCATCTGATGTTCTCAGCATTATTTACTATATATAGCCTTCTGAATTCTAACAGTTGTGTACTGTGGCGAGAGCTACAATATTTTGTCCTGCCGAGGTGTATTTGGTTCTGTTGAGGCAGTAGTTTATGCTACACTGTGGTATATGGTGCTGCTGGGGGAGTATATTGTGCTGCACTACGATGTTGCTGGCCCCACCTACTTCTGCTGTCCCTATCTACTTGTGTTGCCCCACATTCTGTCAATTTGGACCCACCTACAAATCTTTTAGGTTTTTCTTTCCAGGGCCATTTTAAGTTCCAAATCTGTCCCTGGTCCTCTCAAAGATTATGGATTTCCACCAACCTGACGGAGCAAGGAAGAACAGCACACTAGGCCAGGAGAGATCTTCAAGAATTAGTCTAGAGTGCTAAGATTCAACCCTTGTGTGAGCATCTGGGGTTATGGGTTGTATTAATCACCTAGGCAGCATAACGATGCAACTGTCTTTATTATTTCGTCCACAATTATACAGCACAAGCAATTAAATGCCCGGACGAGCTGCACCCCTGGACACTCTGGCGGACACCTTCCGAGACCCAGTGTACAATGTCCCGAGCTGGGACCTGTAGTTCCACTGCCCCATACCAGGCTCTACAACTGTCTCCCAATGTTTTAGGTTGGCCCACAGCTTTAGTATCACCCACAGGTATATCTTGCAGTCACAGGCGATGCTTATCCAGACCACGGACACCAAGACATAAGCACATGGATAAAACTCCAACCATGAAAAACCCCATCATCCCCCAGTCAGTTTGCTAAGTACTCCAACGAGGCCCCGGTTTAGGGCTTGTGGCCCTGGGAACACCGTCCCCAATGGTAAATGTGCATTGGTGGATGTATTTCCCTGAGGCCAAGCCCTTCACTTGAGACTACACATGAAACCTTCTCTGGGGACAACACAGATTCTATCCGTCACCATCCACATAATGGGAGTAGTGGCTAGAATAACAATTACTTAATTGAAGCCCCCGAGACAATAACTAGGCTAATGGAATGATTACCAATCTAATGCCTGGCTTTATGTGACTCCAGGGTCTGGATAAACATGGCGAGTGTATATGTGAACTATTGTCACGGCCTCGGTGTTGTTCGCCATGACACGTTTGTTCTACATGCTGGATGCCAGGGGCAACGTGTCTTTATTCAGCATGTGTGTGCAGAGCCCCTTATATCCTGGTTCCTTCCCTGTCTGGTGCTGGAGGGGTTAATTCCCTGGCTAGGTGTGTTCTGGCTGTGGCCTCAGGGCTCCATTTATTCTGGTGCTGTGAGCTTGAGGTCAGTTGTACTCCAGTGTTGGTGTGTGCTGGAGTTATGCTCCTGTCCTGGATAATCCATCTGTCCAGTGGGAGGGCCACCTAGTTAGACATCGATGTCTCCCCGATGTCATCTTAATGTCTCCCTTGTATTCTACCCTACCTTCCCTATTTTATGTGTGGTGTTGTTTGTATGGGTAGGTGTTTTATGTCTAGTCGTTGTTACATGTCTGGTGGTGTTTGTTGTCCAGCATGTTTGCTAGAAATTACCCTTACTATCTGTGCTTCCTCCGGAAGGGGGTGTCAGGTTTCTCCGGAGTGGGAACTACAAGTCTGTATGCAGCAAATAACTGGACTGCTGGATACCTGTGTGTGTTGTTGGTACGGGGTCCTGTATGGTGTGTGGGCTCCAGTACTTTTGCACGGGTTCCAGTCTTGTGGCTGCGGCAATTAAGTGTGTTGTTCTTTGTTCTTACCTGCCGATCCAGTTGCTGCTTACGGTCTCCACTTTTTCCCTGCATCTAGGCCGTTTGAGACTCCTGTTAATCTGTGTCTGGGATGAACAGGTCGTCTCAGCCCTTTCTCTATTTGAGGGATTATCAGCACGACTCAGGGTCCTAGGTTACTCGGTATGAGCCGTCCTTCCATTCAGGCTCGCTCATACGGTTAGGAGTCAGGGCGAGGATTAGGGAAGCAATAGGAGGTGACCTGCTCCCTGATCCCGGCATCCAGGCCTAGTTGTATTCCTGCTTGTTCCTTATTGTACGGTGGGGAGTTTCCCCCACTCCCCACTGTGATAACTATGTCTCCCACGGCATCCCTCCCAAATTTCCCAGTGAAGCCACAGGGTCTGGAGATTCAGGGAGTCCAGAAGGGAAACTCCTCTGGTCCTACATTCCCGATGCACTACCACGATACATTAACAAACTTTACATGCACCTTAAAATACCACAAAAAGAATACACCTTATGAAACAGTAATCTTTAGTCAGCTCTTCACATTCATCCCCCACTTTTTCATCACGGTAAGCGCTGTGCTATAGGTCATGGAATTGTTTCTTGTAGTTTTTATTGTCCATCTACTTCTGGTGGTGAGTACTTGGGTTAGAGTCCTCCTCAGTTTGTCTCGATAAGCCATCGGCATTGCCATGGACTTTACCCTTTTTGTGGCAAATGATAAAGTTAAAAGGTTGCAATGCCAGGCTCTATCGTAACAATCCCCCGTTCTCCCCTGCCACCCGATGTAGCCAGCTTGATGGATTGTGGTCTGTTATTACAGAGAATTTCTTCCCGTACACATACGGTAACAGTTTTTAAGTGCCCAGACAATGGCCAGGCATTTTTTCTCTATGGTGGCATATGCTTTCTTCCTGTCTAACAGTTTCCTTGAGAGATACACCACCAGGTGTTCCTGACCTTTACCATCCACCTGACTGAGGACTGCCCCCAACACTTGTCTGGCGCATCAGTCTGCACAAGAAATCTCTTTGTATAATTGGGCACAGCCAGCACAGGGGCCCAGTAACCCTCACAGCCAGCTCTTCACTCCTTACCATACTGTTTTCTCAGCGTACACTATGAACCTGGGACACACAGACCCCATCACTGATTTTTCCATCTAAAGTACAGTGATGGAAAGATAATGGAAAATCTATAAGATGATGATAGATAGATAGATAGATAGATAGATAGATAGATAGATAGTAGTAATCTGTACCGTGATCCAGGGTAAAATGTCCGGGATGCAGAGAATATTTCATCACTCTCTAGGATATCAGAGAAAGAATTCAGCAATTTATTCTCAATCAATATCATACATGTCATTCCAGATATTTATAACGTGATCAATTATGTGCAATTACATATACAGAGCATAAAAAAGTGAAATACAATAAATGATGAAATATATAAAAGTGCTGAGCAGAGTCACAATCTCATAATCTGTATTTAGTGTTACCCCTTCCTGACACAGACACTTTTCCTTTTTTCACGTAACTTTTTTTTTTTTTCCCATTCATATCGCTGCATGAGGGTTTTTTTTTTTTTTTGCTGTATAAATTGTACTTCTAATGGCACCACTTAATATTCCATATGATGTAGCTGGGAGCTGGAAAATAAATCTAACATGATAACACTGTAAACATAATCACACTATGGAGGTCTCTACTGTAAGAGCAGTCACAGTATGGAGGTCTCTACTGTAAGAGCGGTCACACTATGGAGGTCTCTACTGTAAGAGCAGTCACACTATGGAGGTCTCTACTGTAAGAGCAGTCACAGTATGGAGGTCTCTACTGTAAGAGCAGTCACAGTATGAAGGATTCTACTGTAAGAGCGGACACACTATAGAGGTCTCTACTGTAAGAGCAGTCACAGTATGGAGGTCTCTACTGTAAGAGCAATCACACTATGGAGGTCTCTACTGTAAGAGCAGTCACAGTATGAAGGATTCTCCTGTAAGAGCGGTCACACTATGGAGGTTTCTACTGTAAGAGCAGTCACACTATGGAGGTCTCTACTGTAAGAGCAGTCACACTATGGAGGTCTCTACTGTAAGAGCAGTCACACTATGGAGGTCTCTACTGTAAGAGCAGTCACACTATGGAGATCTCTACTGTAAGAGCAAACACACTATGGAGGTTTTTACTGTAAGAGCATTCACACTATGTAGGTCACCACTAGAGATGAGCGAATCGAAGCTGACAAAGTGGTTTCGATCCGAATTTCAGGAAAATTTTGATTTGCAACGAATGCAAATTTCCTTGGGCTTTGTGGTAATGAATCACAATTTTTCCTAAAATGGTGGCTATGCATGTGAGGACATGGGACAAGGAACTCTGGGAAGGCAGGATCACCCAAACTGACATGCATGCAGTCAATCAGCAGCCAGCCAGCCCTGTGATGTCACAGCCCTATAAATACGGCGGCCATCTTTGATTCAGACATTTTCCCGCTTTCACAGTGCAGGGATAGATGTGAGAAGGCGCTAGGTACAGCAATTGGAAAAACCTCATTGTGAAAAAAAAAATTAAAAAAAGATTTATAAGTGCAGGGAAGGATAGGGAGGAAACATTTCACAGCATCTTAGTGCAGGGAGAGACGTCAGAAGGCGCTAGGGACAGTGATAGGAAAAACCTCATGGTGGGAAAAAAAAAGTGATTTACAAGTGCAGGGAAAGATTATTTGGGGATACAAATAGCCATTATACAGCTCTGTCATTCCAGCTACTTGTCCTTAGGATGCAAGTGCTATATATCTGTGGAAAAAGAAAAATATATACTCAGTTTACTTCTGCAGCTATAGGTGGTGAAAGCATTTAGTGGCCTATTTCAGTACAAAAAGAAAATATATTCTCAGTTAACTTCTGCAGTTATATATGTTGACAGCGTTTAGTGGCCTATATCAATACAGAAAGAAAAATATATACAATTACGCACTTAACTGGTGCAGTTGTTTCTGGTAAAAGCGTTTAGTGGCCTATTTCAGTACAAACATAAAAAGATATTCTCAGTTCACTTCTGCAGTTATATGTGTTGAAAGCGTTTAGTGGCCTATTTCAGTACAAATAGAAAAATATATACGTACTTCACTGTTGCAGTTATTTGCGGTAAAAGCGTTTAGTGAAGTATTTCAGCGCTAAAATAAAAAATATATTCTCAGTTCACTTCTGCAGTTATATGTGGTGAAAGCATTTAGTGCCCTATTTTTGTACAAAAAGAAAAATATATTCTCAGTTCACTTTTGCAGCTACCCGTATATGTGGTGAAAGCATTTAGTGGCCTATTTCAGTACAAGAAGAAAAAAATATTCTCAGTTCACTTCTGCAGCTATATATGGTGAAAGCATTTAGTGGCGTATTTCAGTAGAAAAAGAAAAATATATATGCATTTAGTGGCGTATTTCATTACAAAAAGAAAAATATATAAGTGTCACGGGAGCCAGGAAACCAGACCACATGCAAACGCAGGTAAAATAAAGTCGTCTATTTAAAGGAACATAAATAAACCTTCATCAGGGACAGCGAGGTTAGGAAGAAGTCGGTCAAGTCCAATGCAGGCAGTCGTTCAAGCTGCAATCAGGCCCAAAGCTGGTAGTCATCTAAGCTGGGGTCAGGTCCAAAGCGGGTAGTCGTCCAAGCCGGGGTCAGATCCAAAGCGGGTATGTCTGCCGATGCGGGGTCGAAAGCCAGAGGAAACGTCAGCCAGGCCAGATCATACACAGGAACACACAAGGAGCTCAGACTGCCAGAGATGCACCTTGGAGAACAAACACAAGGGCATGAACCTGAAGCAGAGCAGACTGATATAGTTAGGTGTTGCCACATCATCACTGTGCGACGCCCAGGGAGCAGGCAGGTGATGATGGACTCAGAGGTTATAAGAGACTGCAGTCTGCATATGTCCAAAATGGCCTCTGTGGCCTTCTCATACTGCCATCACCTCCAGACCCTGTCATTGTGCCACTCGGTGGCCTCTTCATACTGCTGCAACCTCAAGACTCTTTTATTGTGCCACTTGGTGGCCTCCTCATACTGCCACCACCTCCAGACTCTCTCATTGTGCTACTCGGCGGCCTCCTCATACTACTGCCAACTCCAGACTTGGTCATTGTGCCACTCGGTGGTCTTATCCTGATGCTGCTGCCGCCACCTTCAGACTCTGTCATTGTGCCACTCGGTGGCCTCCCCATACTGCTGCCGCCTCCAGACTCTGTCATTGTGCCACTATTTGGCCTCCTCATACTGCTGCCAACTCTAGACTCTGTCATTGTGCTACTCGGTGGTCTCCTCATACTGCTTCCACCTCCAGACCGTGTCATTGAGCCACTCTGTGGTCTCCTCATGCTGCTTTCACCTCACCACTATGTCATAGGTCCACTCTTTAAATTTATCACGCTGTTCCCACCCTCCCTACTCCATGACTGGGCCACTATTTTGGCTTTCGGCCTGGCTGACATCATAATTTATTTGACCTTTCTTCTGTTCTGTCAGAAAGAAGGAAATATGAGACATACAACAGATCCTCTCTGTGTAGCAGCTGTAAGGCCTGCATGGTCCCATCAGAATTGGCTTATAATTTGGTAGCCAAAAGCAGGAGTGGGTACAAGACACAAAAGACATGCAAATATTCTATTCACGTATCATCTCTGTTTTAGATCCACTCCTGTTTTTTGCCTTTAGCAATATTGATGGATTATTGAGCAAATGCTGACCGAGTGAAGGCGGATGCTCCACAGACAGGATCCGTTATTCTTCTGACAGATCAGAGGATGGGCAAAATAATCAGTGACCTTAACACAAACTTACTACTGACACCCGCTCCACTCTGTCGGGGGGGCTCTACTTGTATAATCATTTAATAGAACAGGTTCTGTAGACATTGTAGGGATTTGCTCTGGTAGGCAGGGTAAGCGGACGCAATACAGAGGCAAAACCCCGGTTGATAAACAAAAGTCAGTGTTTATTCATACAAAAAGGCAGGAAAAAACACAATACTAGGCAGGGCCCTGGTGTTAATTCACACTGCACGAATCCTCGTGTTAATTCACACAGCAAAAGTCCGCAGAAGTCAAAGAAACACGTCACCTGGCGGTCCACAGCAGGCTTTAGGGCGCCTGGCTTCCAGCTGGCAGCTCTCATGCAGCTCTCAGCCTTGTAGTATGGTAGAAATACTCAGTTCCCAAAACACAGATCTCCACTATCACCTGGAGGTTCATTCCACACCCAGCTGAGCTGCTGGCCGGGTTTTTAAACCCCAGCCCAAAACCTGGCCTGGACGTGGGGAACAGCCACCCACCCTGCTCTTTGGCTGCTCCCAATAAGAACCGGCCCGAATTGGCTTTTCAGCCACACTAAGAAAAAACTGTGTCAGCGAGCACTAGTTGCGACTGACATACATAATAACCGGTTCCTATCTCACCGAGGCCAGGAACCTCGGTGACACGTACCTTTCTTCAATGACGGACCCTTGCGCCTTCCTACAACATCTATGTGGAATCAGTTGATGAGGGTGTAAAAGGAGTGCGCTTCTTCTTGACGCTAACATCGACTTGTAAGGCTGAGTGAGTTATTTGGTCAGTTTTGGCCCCGTGACCGCCCAAATAAGTGAAGTGTGCAGTGATTCTAAGACCGACCCCTGTCATCTGCATGTCATACTGACTCAAAGTATTATTTAACTACCACAGCAGACTCCCTATGTGTGTTACTGCAAGGCACAGTGTTCTACACCACTATACAGGCACAGTGTTCTACACCACTATACAGGCACAGTGTTCTACACCACTATACAGGCACAGTGTTCTACACCACTATACAGGCACAGTGTTCTACACCACTATACAGGCACAGTGTTCTACACCGCTATACAGGCACAGTGTTCTACACCACTATAAAGGCTTCTGCAGCCAGGAAATAGCCGTTTTTTAACGTAATTCGCTGCCCAAAAATTTGGATCGAAGCAAATCTTTTTGAATTTATTTTAGAAATTCACTCATCTCTAGTCACTACTAGAAGAGCAGTCATACAATGGGGGTATCTATTGTACGAGAGGTCACAATAAGGAGGTCTCCATTGTAATAATCATTATACTATGGAGCTTCTTCATATGTCAGGATGGCTTTTTTTTTTTTTTTTTATCTTCCTCCGGATGAAGACTGCAGGATTGTACAGTAGGTGTAGATAGATAAAGGACTTTTGGCACCTTTTCGCTATGTTAGTTTGGATTTTGGCAGTAGGTAAGTTGTTGCCACCAAGGACATTCACTTTTTGTTCTCCAGAGATCAGCACTCATCTCGTATGAACATGTAGACCAATGCTTCACGGCTGAGCTGCTGTTTCTGCTTGTCATTATAGCACATACATGATCTGAGCCCATCAAATAGGGCAAAAATTTGGCGGCATCAAAGGTGGCATCTGTTTGTAAAACTGAAAGTCATTGAGCTCTCCAGTATGAGCACCTGTTACCTTTATCAATGGAGATTTCTTGATATTAGGACCCTGCTATCAATGTGACTCCTAGTGACTTGTCCACCAAAAACAATATCCATTTATATGAGAAGTACAGATGTTGAGAAGTGCATTCATTTGTGCAGTCCTTTATTGGAATAATTATAATTTTTCCAAACCTGATTGTGGACAATTGTGACATGTTATTGAGCAATTTTTTCGTATATGTTTTCGAAAAGCTTCATCTCTGACCCCATAGATCAGTGGACTGAGGAATCTGGGCACACACGTGAACAACATGTAGTTTGTAATAATTAAGAGATACAAGTAATTGTTCACAAAGACATCAGATAGGTTGGACATGAAGGCAACCATACATAATAAGAGTTGGAAGGCATGGAGCATCATAGTTTTACCAGCTTTAAGGGCTGAAGAACTACCGGATCCGATCTTCCTGGCAACCAGCATGACATTAATATAGGAAAATACAATGATCAAAGCGACCCCAGAGAAGCTGAATATATTGATGAAGTTGCCAATCTGGCCTAATATGGGGCTTATACTCAGCATTGGACTATCATCACACAACACATAAAGAGAATAGAAGGTTCTGTCTGCTAAGCTCAACGATATAATGAAGCTTACAAGACATAGAGACAAACCTATAACCCAGACCCCAAGAATAGCATATTTAGCTCTCTTTGGTGTACAAAACTGTAAGCGTCTCAGTGGGAAACATATGGCTATGTAACGTTCTAGAGACATGAGGGCCAGGTTGTATGGAGTCACTAGAAACATGCAGCCAGTCAAAGTGTTAATGATGAAACAGAGTATTAGGGGAAAGTATACAGCATGCATGTAAGACACTACAAGGAAATTTGTGAAGACGATATACAAGGTGTCGTTGATGAGCATGTGGACAAAGAAGACATATCGAGGGTCCTCCTGCATGTGAGGAGTGGTGAAGAAGACTTTCAGCATAATGGCGATGAAGTAGAAGAAGAAGGTGAAACACAAAAAGGATATAACCAGAAAAACAGTTCGGGTGACATCATCAACCTTATAAGAGAAGATCAAGGTAACACTTCCAAGAGCAGATGTGAAATTCTCCATTGAAATCTGGATGGCAGCAATTCTTCTAGGAGATCTCAAACAGGAGCATAATAGTGATGAGCTTGTCAGATGTCTAGAATACATAGATGTCTTCATTATTAGTGACTTAGACTTCTCTTGTGCTGCACTTACAGTACTTCTAGAATTAATATTTACCTACTGTATCAGATTAACATCTAACCATAAAGAAGGAATAGGTGGATGACTCAAGTCCACCAGAATGGAACAGAAAAGCTTATAGAGGGGTTTCTGAGTAACAGACCCCTCCCTATGACATCTATATCACCTAATATAAAATTGGGCGTAGACCCAGGCATACTGGATCTTTTTTTGACATGTCCCCGTAGTGGTGAAGTCCATATTCTCCTATAACAAAAGGGGTCTTTGGAGCTATACTGTCTGGCTTTAAGCTTGGAGATGGACATAGACGTTGAGAAGACTGTATTAAACTTGCCCCTTCATTCCAGCCATTGATGGGGTTCAATTTCATACTGTTAACTCTGGCCATACCTTTGTCTTCAATAACGGTCTCCAACTTATGATTCTCCAGTGCCATTTGTCTTGGATATGGCAAAAGAAACACAAACTTGGAAGTGGTCACAAACTTCTATCATCTATATATTCAGTATCTACATATCTACATGCAAGTTAATGGATACTCACAGCACTATAGTCAGCATTACAGTGTAGAAACATGGGGGGTGGGGTTCGACTGCTCTTCTCTGAGGTTTCTGCAGGGTGCACATATTTATAGTTGTAGGGTGAAGCTCCCAGTAGAGTCCTATAATCCTGGACTCAAGGAACCATTTATAATTATAACACCAGAGAAATAGAAAGCTATTTCAGTATCTTAGTTTCGAGGCACTAAATTAGTCTCTGAAGAGTTTTCTCAAAGTTCCTTCACAGCCTTGGTTCTGCATGGCTCAAAAGGTGTATTTTTTAAAGGGCATTTTCAGCAGATTTGTACCTATGACACTGGCTGACCTGTTACATGTGCGCTTTGCAGCTGAAGGCATCTGTGTTGGTCAAATATTCATATGTGGCTGCATTGTTGAGAAAAGTAATGTTTTAATATATGCAAATAAGCCTGTAGGAGCAATGGGGGCTTTGCCGTTACACCTATGGGCTCTGTTCTCTCTGCAACTGCCACACTCTCTGCACCTTGATTGACAGGCCCGGGCAATGAAAACGTCATCACGCCTGGCCTTGCCAATCAAAGTGGAGAGGAAGCGTAGAAGAGAAGTAAAAGTTTGTAGAATAGTAACTGCAACTCAGGTATAGAATACAAACTGCAACTCGGTACAGGAAAAGTAATGCTCAGTATGTACATAGTTACTCCACTAGTAGAATAGTGAGTGCAGCTCTGGAGTATAATACAGGATGTAACTCAGGATCAGTACAGGATAAGTAATGTAATGTATGTACACAGTGACTGCACCAGCAGAATAGTGATTTCAGCTCTGGAGTATAATGCAGGATGTAGCTCAGGATCACTAGAGGATATGTAATGTATGTACACAGTGACTCCACCTGCAGAATAGCGAGTGCAGCTCCGGAGTATAATACAGGATGTAACTCAGGATCAGTACAGGATAAGTAATGTATGTACACAGTGAGTGCCACAGCAGAATAGTGAGTTCAGCTCTGGAGTATAATACAGAATGTAACTCAGGATCAGTACAGGATAAGTAATGTAATGTATGTACACAGTGAGTGCCACAGCAGAATAGTGTGTGCAGCTCTGGAGTATAATGCAGGATGTAACTCAGGATCAGTACAGTATAGGTAATATAATGTATGTACACAGTGACTGCAAGAGCAGAATAGTGAGTTCAGCTCTGGAGTATAATACAGGATGTAACCCAGGATCAGTACACAATAAGTAATGTAATGTATGTACACAGTGACTGCACCAGAAAAATAGTGAGTGCAGCTCTGGAGTATAATACAGGATGTAACTCGGGATCAGTGCAGAATAAGTAATGTATGTACACAGTGACTCCACCAGCAGAATAGTGAGTGCAGCTCCGGAGTATAATACAGGATGTAACTCAGGATCAGTACAGGATAAGTAATGTAATGTATGTACACAGTGACTTCAGAGCTGCACTCACTATTCTGCTGGTGCAGTCACTGTGTACATACATTACATTACTTATCCTGTACTGATCCTGAGTTACATCCTGTATTATACTCCAGAGCTGCACTCACTATTCTGCTGGTGGAGTATAATACAGGATGTAACTCAGGATCAGTACAGGATAAGTAATGTAATGTATGTACACAGTGACTGCAACAGCAGAATAGTGATTTCAGCTGTGGAGTATAATGCAGGATGTAGCTCAGGATCACTAGAGGATATGTAATGTATGTACACAGTGACTCCACCAGCAGAATAGTGAGTGCAGCTCCGGAGTATAATACAAGATGTAACTCAGAATCAGTACAGGATAAGTAATGTATGTACACAGTGACTTCAACAGCAGAATAGTGAGTGCAGCTCTGGAGTATAATACAGGATGTAACTCAGGATCAGTAAAGGATAAGTAATGTAATGTATGTACAGAGTGACTGCAACAGCAGAATAGTGATTTCAGCTCTGGAGTATAATGCAGGATGTAGCTCAGGATCACTAGAGGATATGTAATGTATGTACACAGTGACTCCACCAGCAGAATAGTAAGTGCAGCTCCGGAGTATAATACAGGATGTAACTCAGGATCAGTACAGGATAAGTAATGTAATGTATGTACACAGTGACTTCAACAGCAGAATAGTGAGTGCAGCTCTGGAGTATAATGCAGGATGTAACTCAGGATCAGTACAGTATAGGTAATATAATGTATGTACACAGTGACTGCAAGAGCAGAATAGTGAGTTCAGCTCTGGAGTATAATACAGGATGTAACCCAGGATCAGTACACAATAAGTAATGTAATGTATGTACACAGTGACTGCACCAGCAAAATAGTGAGTGCAGCTCTGGAGTATAATACAGGATGTAACTCGGGATCAGTGCAGAATAAGTAATGTATGTACACAGTGACTCCACCAGCAGAATAGTGAGTGCAGCTCCGGAGTATAATACAGGATGTAACTCAGGATCAGTACAGGATAAGTAATGTAATGTATGTACACAGTGACTTCAGAGCTGCACTCACTATTCTGCTGTTGAAGTAACTATGTACATACATTACATTACTTATCCTGTACTGATCCTGAGTTACATCCTGTATTATACTCCGGAGCTGCACTCGCTATTCTGCTGGTGGAGTATAATACAGGATGTAACTCAGGATCAGTACAGGATAAGTAATGTAATGTATGTACACAGTGACTGCAACAGCAGAATAGTGATTTCAGCTGTGGAGTATAATGCAGGATGTAGCTCAGGATCACTAGAGGATATGTAATGTATGTACACAGTGACTCCACCAGCAGAATAGTGAGTGCAGCTCCGGAGTATAATACAGGATGTAACTCAGGATCAGTACAGGATAAGTAATGTAATGTATGTACACAGTGACTTCAACAGCAGAATAGTGAGTGCAGCTCTGGAGTATAATACAGGATGTAACTCAGGATCAGTAAAGGATAAGTAATGTAATGTATGTACAGAGTGACTGCAACAGCAGAATAGTGATTTCAGCTCTGGAGTATAATGCAGGATGTAGCTCAGGATCACTAGAGGATATGTAATGTATGTACACAGTGACTCCACCAGCAGAATAGTAAGTGCAGCTCCGGAGTATAATACAGGATGTAACTCAGGATCAGTACAGGATAAGTAATGTAATGTATGTACACAGTGACTTCAACAGCAGAATAGTGAGTGCAGCTCTGGAGTATAATACAGGATGTAACTCAGGATCAGTAAAGGATAAGTAATGTAATGTATGTACAGAGTGACTGCAACAGCAGAATAGTGAGTTCAGCTCTGGAGTATAATACAGAATGTAACTCAGGATCAGTACAGGATAAGTAATGTATGTACACAGTGAGTGTGTCACAGTCGTTACCTCTGACTGTGACCTTCCGTCCTTGCTCGTTCGGCGCTCCTCGCTGAGGTTTCGTTTCTGTGTGTTTGTGGTTCTGTATGGGTTAACTCCCCTGTGTGTGTCTATTAGGAGTTAATCCTCTGTCTGCTCCATGGGTGTGGCTTCTCTGCTGCACCCATGGAACCTGTATTTAAGACTGAGGTTTCCTCAGTTCTGTGTCAGCTCTCCTGGTGTGTGTTGTCCTGTCCTGCTCCTGGTTTGTACTCTCTCTCCCATGCTGCTGACCCATGGGATCCGTGTCTGTCTGCCTGTGCTCTGTGGGTTTCCCTACTTGTTCATTTGCGTCCTTTTTCCTGTCCTCTTTCCTGTCTTTCTGTTCTGCCAGTTATGTTTTAGTTACTTTGTGTTTATTCTGATGTCTGTGTTCAGCAAGCCTTTGCAGCAGTGGCATGACAAGGCCATGCAGTTTACTACTGGTGGAGAAAGTCCTTCTCTGCTCATTGCCACTCCTGCTCCCTTGCGTGAACTCCTGCTTGTATTATTAGTTGCCCTGTTTTGTATTCATATGTCTGTGTTCAGCAAGCCTTTGCAGCAGAGTGGCATGACAAGGCCATGCAGTTTACTACTGGTGGAGCAAGTCCTTCTTTGCTTATTGCCACTCCTGCTCCCTTGTGTGAACTCGTGCTTGTATCATTAGTTGCGCTGTTTTGTATTTGCCTGTATGTTATGTATGCCTATGTGCCGTCGGTACCTTCTGGTACCTGTTGTCCATTCGCTCCTGCTGTCACTGTCTAGTTCACGCTCCAGAGTGGACCCTGGCAACTTCCTGCGGCAAAGCCTAACCTTAACTTCTGAGGCCCTAGTGAAAACCAGGAGTTGCTTAGTCACTCCCCTCTGGAGTATTACTAGACAGTGGCGCAGTGGGGGACGGTACATAGAGCTCATGTTTTCTCTGTGCTGCCTTTCATGTTTTTGTTTGTGCAATAAACTCTTATGTGTCTGTACCTGATTTCCGTTTATTGCTTGACGACGCGGTGGTCTCTCCTGGGACCTCCAACTCGTGACAGAGTGCCACAGCAGAATAGTGAGTGCAGCTCTGGAGTATAATGCAGGATGTAACTCAGGATCAGTACAGTATAGGTAATGTAATGTATGTACACAGTGACTGCAAGAGCAGAATAGTGAGTTCAGCTCTGGAGTATAATACAGGATGTATCTCGGGATCAGTACACAATAAGTAATGTAATGTATGTGCACAGTGACTGCAACAGCAGAATAGTGATTTCAGCTCTGGAGTATAATACAGGATGTAACTCAGGATCAGTGCAGGATAAGTAATGTATGTACACAGTGACTGCACCAGCAGAATAGTGAGTGCAGCTCTGGATGTATAATACAGGATCTAACTTTAGATCAGTACAGAACAAGTAATGTAATTTACAGTATGTACACAGTGACTCCACCAGCAGAATAATGAGCGAAGTGCAGTACCCCAAAATAGCATAATTGCAAAATTGCTATAAATAAGTTAGCGTTAATAATCCTGACTTTGGTCTTGTAGTAGGCTAGAAGATGGACTTAGGTCTGCTCCTAGTTGAGTTTGTTGAGAGACGAGGAAGTGAAAAGAGGCCACCTGCTGTCCAACCCTCAGATTACTAGGCCTAAAATCCCGAGAACCTTCATCACTGAGAGAGCTACAGAGAGAAAACATTCTTTTATTTAGTGTACTCCAAAATGAGAGAGAAAGGAAGAGGGTTCAGAATCTGCAAGATTGTGCACTGTGTTCAGTCAGTAAGTTACTGCTTTAGTTTAAGAATTATAAATTCTTAACTGCAGTGAGAGGGACATTGATAAGACATCCTTCACAACTGTACACTGTCTAGTCAGCATTATCTTAATCCTGTACCGCTCAGCTCAGAATAACAGTCAAGTTTACAAGAACCTCATTGCCAGCCTTGGAATCTGCAGAATTTTTGGTGATAGAGGAAAATATTACTACAACCCCGATCCTGCCTATATCCATACATTGTTAAAATGGGAAGATTTGAATGGTGAATTTCCTAGAACTGTGTTTGATACCGTTAGATATACTACATCCCCCATTGGACATGTCATCCCCCATTCTGTACTTTAGAGACTTGTTTATTTTCTACAAATGGTCTGGTTACTGTCCAGCACCATTCACTGGCCACTGCCCCTATGTTTACTGCCTTGCTCATGCACCAGACCCACAACACCAAGGGCACCCCAACTACCATCATGCAGGAGCCCCAATATCATGATGTGCCCCAAGGGAAGAAAGAGTGCATCCTTATAACACTGCCTTGGCCTTAAGGAGCATCGGTGTGAGAATTGCCACTGTAAACAAATATTGCAGGCAGCCACAGCTAACCATCTCCCCTCCATCTTGGACTGAAACTCTGCACATTCAAGTGTGTAAAACAGGAGAGTACATCCTTCAAGGAGCAGGAAGTTCATTTGTACCATATCCCACTGGAAGTTCAAGACTACTTTCATTTTGGAAATAGGTGTTACGGACGTTCCCGCGACAGGTGGCAGGAGATCGGCGAGACTGGCAACACGTGGTTTGATCTGACATGTTTTCCGTTTAGATCAAATGACGTCTGTGTTGTTTCTTGTGCTTGCCATACCTTCTTTCCCCAGGTGTGGCTATTAGGGTCATTTAACCGTCTCTATTCACAGTTGCTTCTCCCACAATGCTGTGCGGTTTATAGTTTCTGTTTGCACCTTTGGATAGATTGTGGTTGGATCTCGGCTGAGTTCCTGGTGCTTCCATTGCTCCATTGAAGTTAAGTCTTTCCTTTCCCTTTTTGTATTTTGTTTGGGTTCTGTGTGTTGCATTTCCCTATTGTTTGTATTAGGCCTGAAGGAGACTCCTGTTCGTCTTTCCTGTTATAGGAACAGGTAGTCTCGTCCCTGCCATGTCCTAAAGGGCCTGATAGGACTCTAGGTATTCCTGCGTATGAACTCACCTACCTTTGGGGTCTGTTCATACTGGTAGTCAGTCAGGATTTTTGTTAGGGTTTTCACTAGGAGGTGTCCATTTTCCTTCCCTAGTTCTCAGGCCTGATTCCTTGTCCCCCCCCCCCCCCTCCCTCCTATGCTTGTGTGGTGTTTCCCTCCCACACCGAAGTGTGACATTTTTAACCACCAAAACCGTCAATTTTTTGTTTGTGTGCAGCCATGGATTCTATTGCTGCACTGGCAGGTCAGCTATAACAGTCTCGCAGATGCAGAGATCACAGGCTGTTGGACCTGGTGGTAGTGATGGAGACCAGGCCTATCTGGAGCCTAAAATTGCCCTCCTGGACAGATTTTCTGGGGGACGTGATAATTTCATTTTGTTTAGGGAGGCGTGCAAGCTATATTTTAGGCTACGTCCACACTTATCTGAGGATAAGAAACAGCGAGTCGGTGTGGTTATTTCCTTGCTTAAGGGGGATGCGCAGTCATGGGCTTTTCCTCTGCGGACCGGATCGCAGTCTCTCCGGTCAGTAGATGAATTTTTCGAAGCTTTGGGTCTTATCTATGATGTTCCGGATCAGACCTCTCTAGCCGAAAAGAAGCTCCGCGGCCTTCTTCAGGGTGATAGTTTCACTGAGATTTATTGCTCTAGGTTTAGGAGGTGGGCTACGGATATGGAGTGGAACTATCCTGTCCTCCGTAGCCAGTTTTGTCAAGGGTTATCAGAGCGGCTGAAGAACGCCTTGGGCTTTCATAAAACCCCAGTGTCTCTGGAGGCTGCTATGTCTCTGGCTATACACATTGATAGACGCCTGAGAGAGAAAGATCTAGGGGCCTCCACTCTCAGGACCTACTATCACATGATATTGTCCTCCTCTGATACTTTGCGTGAAGCTACTCCTGGGTTTATGTCTGGGGACGAACCCATACAATTATGGGGAGCTTCTCCTGGATCCGCTTTTAAGCATACTAGTAATAGCAAGGTAGTGTGTTTTTTCTGTGGACAAAAGGAACATTTTATCAGAGTATGTCCATGCATTCAATGGCAAAAAGAAAAAAGAGGGACATTTAATTCCCACTTGACTCTTGGAGCGGTGAGAGGAGAGTCAGAAAATGTGCATTTATCTTTTACTGGTAGTACCCAATTTCTCCTGGCTGCTGAGGTGGCGCTAGAGTAAGAAACTGTGGGGATCGAGGTGTTTATCGACAGCGCGGCTGGGGTGAACCTGATAGATGCTCAGTTCGTTTCTATGCACGGGTTGTCACCAATTGCATTAAAAAAAAAACATTTCTGTTTTTGCTACTGATTCTGCACCTCTAGCTACAATGTTTATCTCAAGTGGTGCATGATACCAGATTAAGATTGGGTGACTTTCATCAAGAATTTTTTTGGTGTGTATTAATAGAAAAAAGAATATGTCTCAACTGCCATTCTGCTGTGATGTTACATTGTACTACAGCCATTTACGGGGTGTATTGAAAGGAAATAAACATACGTCCAATATAGAGATGAGCAAATCGAAGCTGACAAAGTGGAATTCTTTACGAATTACAGGAAAAATTTGATACGCACCGAATGCGAATTTCCTCGCGCTTCGTAGTAACGAATCGCATTTTTCCTAAAATGGCTGCTGCACATGTGAGGACATGGGGCAAGGAACTGGGAAGGCGGGATCACCCAGATTGACATGCCTGCATGCAGCCAATCAGCAGCCAGCCATCCCTGTGATGTTACAGCCCTATATATAGCCTCTGCCATCTTGGATTCTGCCATTTTCCAGTGTACTTAGTGCAGGGAGAGACATGAGCAGGCGCTAGGGACAGTGCTAGGAAAGACTTCATTGTGCAAAAAAAAACTATTTACAAGTTCAGGGAAAGATTATTCAAGGTGTAGGGAAAGGATAGGGAGGAATCATTCCACATCATTTTTGTAGAACAGGGTTCAGTAGGGGAGGTTACAGCCTGGGAAATAGGAACAATCCGATTACACCTTGCTGCACTGACTGGGGATCCAAATTGCCATTATGCAGCTCTGTAATTCCAGCAAACTGTTCGTGCAAGTGCAGTTTGATACAGGCATTAACAGAGATTATTACAAGGCAATATTTCTACGTCTTATTTGCCCTTGTGTGGTGCACTTATCTGTAGTAAAGGCTTTTGAGGGGTGTTTCAGTGGAAAAATAAAAAATATATTTGCCGCTCAGCGGTGCAGTTATTTCTTGTACAGCCTTTTATAACGTATATTAGCGCAAAAAGAAAAAAATACATTTGCTGCTCTGCGGTTATTTCTTGTACAGCCTTTTGTGACGTATATTAGCGCAAAAGGCAAAAATACATTTGCCGCTCAGCGGTGCGGTTATCTGTAGTAAAGGCTTTTGTGGGGTCTTTTAATTTCCTTTTCATTTATTTGATCTCACAGTATGTCAGACAGAGAAGTGCCAGGTCATGTACAGTGGAGTGACAGAGACCTAAATGTTTCTGGCGCAGGCATAGGTCGCAGCAGAGTAAGTGGCCGTGGCAGCAGGGGTTACATCGAGAGGCCTAAGCTCCCAGTCTTAGCTAGCGGTCATGTCGTGACCAGCAACCTAGCGTTTTTTGAGTGGTTGATTCGATCTTTGACTTCGTCACAATTGACATCAGACACTCCCAGCCAAGAGTCAATGGGTTCGTCAGACACAACCCTTAGTTGGCATGGCCCGGGATCAGGCCCTGTGCCCTCACCTGTCCTCAACCTGCCTCTGTCTTTTTCTGTTCCCAGAGCCATAGAAGTATTGTATGCTGTGGGCTCAGCTCCACTATACAGCGAGGACGAGGTACTAGTGGAGAGTCAGAAGCTACTGGCCAGCCAAGATCTGGAGGAGACATCCGCCGCTTCCTCCGCTAGGCGGGCAAGTAGTGATGAGGAGAGTGGCGTGGGAGCTGGGGCTGCGAGCAGTCAAACTCCTGACCCGAAGCCGGTTGAGGAGGACATCAGTGACGTGCAGACAGTACTCGATGATGTAGTTGATCGCACTTGGGAGCCGGGTGACAAAGGGGCTTCATTATCATCGGGAGAGGAAGGTGGCAGCTTGCCTGTGAGCCAGGAAGTCGCTAGCGTGGGCAGGAGTCAGCAGGGTGGCAGCAGTGGGAGGTCGGGAGCCAAACACGCCTGGGGTAGACCACTCGCTTCGCGGGAGCCTACCTGCTCTGGAAGTATCGGTGCAGGGGTTCACGGAGGCAGTAGCGGTGGCATTCAGTCAGTGCGCAGTGTTGATAAAAATGTCACCTACTCAGCGGTGTGGTAGTTTTTTCTTAACTCCTTAAGGATCGGGCTCATTTTTACCTTAAGGACCAGGCCATTTTTTGCAAATCTGACCAGTGTCTTTATGTGGTGATAACTTTAAAACGCTTTGACTTATCCAGGCCATTCTGAGATAGTTTTTTCGTCACATATTGTACTTCATGACACTGGTAAAATGGAGTAAAAAAAATTCTTTTTTATTTATAAAAAAATAGCAAATTTGCCCAAAATTTGGAAAAAATTGCAAATTTCCAAGTTTCAATTTCTCTACTTCTATAATACATAGTAATACCTACAAAAATAGTTATTACTTTAGATTCCCCATATTTCTACTTCATGTTTGGATCATTTTGGGAATGACATTTTATTTTTTGGGGATGTTACAAGGCTTAGAAGTTTCGAAGCAAATCTTGAAATTTTTCAGAAATTTTCAAAAACCCACTTTTCAAGGACCAGTTCAGATCTGAAGTCACTTTGTGAGGCTTACATAATAGAAACGACCCAAAATTGACCCCATTCTAGAAACTACACCCCTCAAGGTATTCAAAACAGATTTTCACAAACTTTGTTAACCCTTTAGGTGTTCCACAAGAATTAATGTCAAATAGAGATACAATTTCAAAATTTCACTTTTTTGGCAGATTTTCCATTTTAATAATTTTTTCCAGTTACAAAGCAAGGGTTAACAGGCAAACAAAACTCATTATTTATGGCTATGATTCTGTAGTTTACAGAAACACCCCATATGTGGTTGTAAACCGCTGTACGGGCACACGGCAGGGCGCAGAAGGAAAGGAATGCCATACGGTTTTTGGAAGGCAGTTTTTGCTGGACTGGTTTTTTGACACCATGTCCCATTTGAAGCCCCCCCTGATGCACCCCTAGAGTAGAAACTCCAAAAAGTGACCCAATTTTAGAAACTACGTGATAGGGTGGCAGTATTGTTATTACTAATTTAGGGAACATATGATTTTTGGTTGCTCTTTATTACACTTTTTTTGAGGCAAGGTAACAAGAAATAGCTGTTTTAGCACCGTTTTTATTTTTTGTTATTTACAACATTTATCTGACAGGTTAGATCATGTGGTATTTTTATATAGCAGGTTGTCACGGACGCGGCGATACCTAATATGTATACTAGATTTTTATTTATGTAAGTTTTACACAATGATTGTATTTTTGAAACAAAAAAAAATCATGTTTAAGTGTCTCCATAGTCTGAGAGCCATAGTTTTTTTCAGTATCTTTGGTAGGGTATGATTTTTGCGGGATGAGATGATGGTTTGATTGGCACTATTTTGGGGTGCGTATGACTTTTTGATCGCTTGCTATTACACTTTTTGTGATGTAAGGGGACAAAAAATTGCTTTTTTTAAACCGTTTTTTCTTTTTTTTTTACGTTATTCACCTGAGGGGTTATGTCATGAGATATTTTTATAGAGCAGGTTATCACGAACGTGGCGATACCTAATATGTATATTTTTTTTTATTTATGTAAGTTTTACACAATAATTTCATTTTTGAAACCAAAAAAAAAATCTGGTTTTAGTGTCTCTATATTCTGAGAGCCATAGTTTTTTCAGTTTTTGGGCGATTATCTTAGGTAGGGTCTCATTTTTGCGGAATGAGGTGATGGTTTGATTGGTACTATTTAGGCGTACATACAACGTTTTTGATCACTTTTATTACATTTTTTGGGAAGTAAGGTGGGCAAAATTTCAATTTCATCATAGTTTATTTATTTTTTTAGGGCGTTCACCGTGCGGGTAAAGTAACATGACCGTTTTATAGATCAGGTCGTTACGGACGCGGTGATATCAAACATGTGTTCTTGAAGATCCAGTGGGTCTGATGTCTGTATAATACAATACAATACACTATATAGTGTACTGTACTGTATTTTTACTTTGCAAAGTCTAGTTAGACTTCTGCCATTAGTAGAAGTCTAATCAGCACCATGGACAGCCAGACGCCTGTGAAGGCGTCCAGTTGCCATGGTAATCATCACACCATCACTCGCTGCCACAGCAGAGCAGTAGGTGATGGGGAGGGAGGGGGGCCCCCTCCCTCTCCTATCGGGGCTGAAAAGGCACAGCAGCATGGAAGGGGGTTAAACGCATGATATCTGTGCCAGCACAGATGTCAGGCGTTTCAAGCAGAGTGTCAGCAATGTGCTGACACTCTGCAAACTGCTCGGCCATCCTGAGACAGGTAGCGGGCGGATGATCGTGTGCCTGCCCACCCCCCAAGCACCGCACTCCCTCCCGCCCGCACTGCCACACTCCCCGCACCCCCCGCTGCGCCCGCCAGCAGATAACAAAGAGGGCGCAAAGGTTATCTGAAGTTTCTGATCCCCAGGGTCACAGACCGCGGGGATCAGAAACTTCCGAAAGCGCTGCAAAGCGCAGGTCTGAATTGACCTGCAGTTTGCTGCGATCACCTACATGGGGCCGTCACAGGACCCCCCTGGGCATTGTCCCCAGGTGACTGCTCAATGATTTGAGCAGGCACCGGGTTATGATCACCGCCCGCCGAGCGGCGGTGATCGGAAATACATAAGATGTACCGTTACACCCTGTGTCCTTAAGGATAGGGAAATCAGGGCGTACCGGTATGCCCTATGTCCTAAACAGGTTAAGCCACCGGAGGAGGTGAACGTTACCATATATATAATCTGTAGGCAGAATATTAAGCGTGGCCAGGGTGCCAATGTTGGCACTACGGCCCTGCGTCAACATATGCAGCGTTTCCATACAGTGGCCTGGGAGAACCATGGCTCCAATGTGGTGGTCCAGGCTGCCGCAGCAACCGCTGCATCACCCAGTGGCAAGCACCCGGTTTCAGGCAGTCAAGGCTCCACCACCTCAGCCGAAGGGATCTGTCTGTCATTCCCGTCATCTAATGGACCCGATGCTACTGCTCCTCCTCCTCCTACTCCTCGTCACTCATTCTGTCAGGAATCGATCACCAAAGCGATTGGCAAGAGACAACAGTATGCGTGCACTCATCCAACGGCGCAGAAGCTGAATGTGCTCCTGTCAAAGTTGCTGGTGCTGCAGACCCTCCCTTTCCAAGTGGTGGATTCTGCACCTTTTAGATAACTGATGGCTTGTGCTGAGGTAGAGAGTCCTAAGCAATCATTTCTTTGCCAAAAAGGCAGTACCAGCCCTGCACACATATGTAGAACAGAAGGTAGACCAGTCCTTAAGCCTGTCGGTGTTTGCAAAACTGCACAGCAGCGCCAATGTGTGGAGCTGTAACTACGGTCATGGACAATACATGTCCTTTATGGCCCACTGGGTGAATGTGGTTCCTGCACAGCCACACCAGCAACTTGGCCAGGTGACGCCGCTTCCGCGTGTCATGGGTAAAGGGAAAGGGGAAAACACCAGATACACACAAAAGAAATAGACAACAGTCTAGGCCTCAAAAGCTAAGGAAGAGGGATCGTGACCTCCTAGTAATCCCTAGGCCTTTCCCTAACTCCTGCCAGTATGAGCAGATCCTGATGGTGGAAATGCTCATACGCCGGATACCTATGCCCTGCTAAAACTGACGAGCACTAGGATAGGTAGCAGGAGACGAGACAGCTGGTTCCTTCCCAGATGAAGAAACCCGCGTCTTCCTGAGGCCTAGAACCAAAACACACCAGAGAACAACAAACAGAAAAGTCAACAAGTACTTAGCTTTGAGATGTATGGAGAAGCAGGAGATCCAAGACAAACAAGCTCTAGCGACTCCAAGAGGAAATATCAACTGCATGGTCAGCAGTGCGAAGCGGACCTAAATAGAGCCTCATCACTGATAACAAGCAGAACCTGAGGAGAGGTGAGATCCTGCCAAACAACAACATACAAAGAGGAAAACAGAGAGACCTGTCAGATAGCCTCACGTGCAGCAAGTTTATCTGATCTTCTCACCTCTGTCACAGGAGGGACCTTTATAGTACCCCCCTGTGGAAAAACCAACCTTGCCACTGGGTTTTGGAGGGGCCTGGCTGCTGGCCTCTTGCCCCAGGATTATGGGCCCTCTCATCAGCCAGGCCTCATTTGTTCACAAAGGACTTGAACTAACTTGAACTCCTGGTCTAATTCGTGCCATGTTGGGATGTTAAATGTCTGTGTATTGAAAAGGGTTGTGACATTGTATGTTTAAATGGTGATTTCTGTCTGTTGTCCCCACATGTGTATTGGTGATTTCCCTCTGTCTTGAGAGATAATTGGATTACTCCTCGGGTGTCTCCAGGACAGAGAGGAGGAAACCATGATACATTGTGGGGATGTATTGTCTCTGTGTATCCTGAATTGCTACATATCTGTCCTGTGTTGCATTCTCCCTTCTGGTCCCCTAGGGGCGTGAACGATTGGTTGCTGTACTTACATTGTATGTGTTGTAACATATTGATTGGTTGTATTTCAAAACCCTGTGGGCGGACCTGTATTTGCAACAACTGTAATAAAAACCAGGCTGGGTGTGCCAGCACTTGAGACCACTGCTTGACCCTCAACACGGAGCCTTGACTCGTTATTGGGGGGATCCACTGTCTGCTGTTAGAGACTGATTGCCAGGAGTGTAAGCTGATTCCTGTTCGTCTGCTAGCAGCTATTCGTGAGGTTTCAGTTTGGAGTGCTATTTTGTATCCAGTTCGGGAGTTTGGTGTTCTGCAGTAGCTGGGCCTGTCTCTCAGAAAGGGGCCTATCGCCTAAACGGATTTTAACCCCTTGTCTGCTGAAACGGTCCGTTACACCCCCCTTCTACGGATGACCTCCGAACACCCAGGACCGACCTTATCAGGATGTGCCCTGTGAAAGGCCTTCACAAGGCGACTGGCATTCACGTTGGTCGCCGGAACCCACATTCTTTCCTCTGGAGCGTATCCCTTCCAGTGCACGAGATACTGAAGAGATCCACGAAAAATATGTGAGTTCACTATTCTGGCGATCTGAAACTCAAGATTACCATCCACCATGACAGGAGGGGGTGGCAGGGAGGACGGTTCAGCAGGTTCGACATATCTTTTAAGCAATGACTTGTAAAATACATTATGAATTTATGAAGCATGCAGAAGTTCAAGACGAAAAGCCACCGGATTAATAATGGCAGAGATCTTGTATGGCCCGATAAACCTTGGCCCTAACTTCCAAGAGGGCACCTTCAACTTAATGTTTTTGTGGACAGCCACACAGAATCACCCACTCTCAGGTCCGGACCACTCATACGTCTCTTGTCAGCCATACGTTTATACTTTTTGTCCATTTTATTTAAATTGTTTTGAATCTTCCGCCAAATAGATGACAATGAACAGGAGAATCTTTCCTCTTCAGGTATACCAGAAGTCTCAGTACCAGAAAATGTGCTAAATTGCAGATGGAACCCATATGTAAACCTGATAATGTTTTAAAGTGCGCCATCTTGCTGAAGCGGTAAACAGCCACCAGAATCGCAGTTTTCCCAGAAGAATTAGGCAAATCTGTGATAAAGTCCATGGACAAATGAGTCCAGGGTCAGAATGAGATACACAAGGGAAGGAGAGATCCTGAAGGCCGAGTATGAGTCACCTTAGCACGCGCTCAAGTCTCGCAAGCTGCCACATAGCCCTCAACACATTTACGTAACCCTAGCCACCAGAATCTCTGGGAAATGAGATCCAGAGTGGATCTGCTCCCAGGGTGTCCCATAAGAACAGTATTGTGATGTTCCTTAAACACCTCGTGTCGTAGTTCCGAAGGGACAAAAACAACTTTCCTGGAGGACAGCAATCAGGTGCCTCTCCCTGGGCCTCCAACACCTCTGCCTCAAGTTCAGGATAAGGAGCGGATACAACCACCTAATCAGCCAATATCAAGCAGGATCCTCCAAATCACCCCCGGGAAAACTATGCGACAAGGCATCCGCTTTGACGTTTTTAAACCCAGGGCGATAAGTGACAAATTAAATATAGTAAAAAACAATAACCATCTGGCCTGCCTTGGGTTCAGACGTTTAGCCAACTCCAGGTAAGCCAGATTTTTGTCATCAGTAATTACCGTAATGGGATGAATCGCTCCTTCCAACCAATGACGCCATTCCTCAAAAGCCAATTTAATGGCCAGCAACTCTCTATCACCTACATCATAATTTTTTTCGGCAGAAGAGATTTTTTTACAGAAAAAAGCACAAGGGCGCCATTTGCTAGGAGAAGGACCCTGTGACAAGATTGCTCCAACCCCTACCTCTGATGTGTCAACTTCCACAATGAATGGTTGTTTGTGACACATCAGGTTGCACCAGAATAGGAGCAGAAGCAAGACATTCCTTTATCGCTGAAAAAGCATGTAATTCTTCTTCAGACCAGACTGAGAAATCCGTGCCTTTCTTAGTCATATCAGTAAAAGGTTTAACAACAGTTGAGTAATTCAAGATAAATTTACGGTAGTAGTTGGTGAACCCCAAATATCGCATGAGTGCCGTAAAGGGAACCTGTCACCGGGATTTTGTGTATAGAGCTGAGGACATGGGTTGCTAGATCGCCGCTAGCACATATGCAATACCCAGTCCCCATAGCTCTGGGTGATTTTATTGTGTAAAAAAAACGATTTGATACATATGCAAATTAACCTGAGATGAGTCCTGTCCCTGACTCATCTCAGGGACAGGACTCATCTCAGGATAATTTGCATATGTATCAAATCTTTTTTTTTTACACAATAAAAGCACACAGAGCTATGGAGACTGGGTATTGTGGATGTGCTTACGGTGATCTAGCAACCCAAGTCCTCAGCTCTACAGGGAGTGCAGAATTATTAGGCAAGTTGTATTTTTGAGGATTAATTTTATTATTGAACAACAACCATGTTCTCAATGAACCCAAAAATTCATTAGTTTTAGCTATTTTAGGGGGATATCTGTGTGTGCAGGTGACTATTACTGTGCTTAATTATTAGGCAACTTAACAAAAAACAAATATATACCCATTTCAATTATTTATTTTTACCAGTGAAAACAATATAACATCTCAACATTCACAAATATACATTTCTGACATTCAAAAACAAAACAAAAACAAATCAGTGACCAATATAGCCACCTTTCTTTGCAAGGACACTCAAAAGCCTGCCATCCATGGATTCTGTCAGTGTTTTGATCTGTTCACCATCAACATTGCGTGCAGCAGCAACCACAGCCTCCCAGACACTGTTCAGAGAGGTGTACTGTTTTCCCTCCTTGTAAATCTCAAATTTGATGATGGACCACAGGTTCTCAATGGGGTTCAGATCAGGTGATCTCAAGGAGGCCATGTCATTAGATTTTCTTCTTTTATACCCTTTCTTGCCAGCCACGCTGTGGAGTACTTGGACGCGTGTGATGGAGCATTGTCTTGCATGAAAATCATGTTTTTCTTGAAGGATGCAGACTTCTTCCTGTACCACTGCTTGAAGAAGGTGTCTTCCAGAAACTGGCAGTAGGACTGAGAGTTGAGCTTGACTCCATCCTCAACCCGAAAAGGCCCCACAAGCTCATCTTTGATGATACCAGCCCAAACCAGTACTCCACCTCCACCTTGCTGGCGTCTGAGACGGACTGGAGCTCTCTGCCCTTTACCAATCCAGCCACGGGCCCATCTCATTTCATCAGTCCATAAAACCTTAGAAAAATCAGTCTTGAGATATTTCTTGGCCCAGTCTTGACGTTTCAGCTTGTGTGTCTTGTTCAGTGGTGGTCGTCTTTCAGCCTTTCTTACCTTGGCCATGTCTCTGAGTATTGCACACCTTGTGCTTTTGGGCACTCCAGTGATGTTGCAGCACTGAAATACGGCCAAACTGGTGGCAAGTGGCATCTTGGCAGCTGCACGCTTGACTTTTCTCAGTTCAGGGGCAGTTATTTTGCGCCTTGGTTTTTCCACACGCTTCTTGCGACCCTGTTGACTATTTTGAATGAAACGCTTGATTGTTCGATGATCACGCTTCAGAAGCTTTGCAATTTTAATAGTGCTGCATCCCTCTGCAAGATATCTCATTATTTTTGACTTTTCTGAGCCTGTCAAGTCCTTCTTTTGACCCATTTTGCCAAAGGAATGCCTAATAATTGCCTAATAATTATGCACACCGGATATAGGGTGTTGATGTCATTAGACCACACCCCTTCTCATTACAGAGATGCACATCACCTAATATGCTTAATTGGTAGTAGGCTTTCGAGCCTATACAGCTTGGAGTAAGACAACATGCATAATCAGGATGATGTGGTCAAAATACTCATTTGCCTAATAATTCTGTACAGGGTGTATACACAAAATCCCGGTGACAGGTTCCCTTTAAGATCTTCGGGTCGATCCCAGTCCAACACAGCACAGACTTTTTCCGGATCCATATGAAAACCCGAAGATGAGAGTAGGAACCCCAGGAATTGCACTTCTGGGACTGCAAATACACATTTCTCCATTTTAGCATACAATTTATTCTCTTTTAGGCTCTGTAAGAACTGTCTCACGTGATCCTCATGCGTCTCCATATCAGGGTAATAAATTAAAATATCATCCAGATAAACCACCACAAACCTGCCCACCAGATGATGAAAGATGTCATTGATGAAGTGTCGAAAAACAGCATGAGCATTGGTCAAACCAAAAGGCATAACCAGATTCTCAAAATGACCCTCAGGAGTATTAAAGGCAGTTTTCCATTCGTCCACTTCCTTGACTCTTATCAGATTATATGCCCCCCTCAAATCCAACTGAGAGAACACCTTGGCGCCGACAAACTGATTGAATAAATCTGGGATCAAAGGAAGGGGATAGGCATCACGGATAGTGATGCGATTAAGCTCACAGAAGTCCAAAAATGGCCTAAGAGTTCCATTCTTTTTAAAAAAAAAGAAGAACCCTGCAGCCACTGGTGATTTGGATGGTCTAATATGACCTTTAGCCAAACTCTCGGTGATATACTTTCGCATGGCTACTCTTTTGGGTTCAGAAAGATTATACAACCGAGAATTTGGCAATCTAGCTCCAGGAATAAGGTTGTCGGAGCAATCATACTCCAGATGAGGAGGCAAGTCCTGGTCTCCACCCTCAGAGAAAACATCACAAAAATCAGAAAGGAAAGAAGGTAACATTTTAGTAGTTACAACAGAAAGCGATGTGCTGAGACAGTTGTCAAGGCAGTAATCACTCCAATCGAGAATCTGTCTCGCTTGCCAATCGATGGTAGGGTTATGTTTGGTTAACCATGGTAAACCTAGCACCAGAGGATCAGGCAGACCCTCCAGCACAAAACATAAAATGGATTCAATATGAGAATCTCACACCTTTAAGTGAATGTTCTGCACCATTTGAGACAGACACTTTTGAGAGAGAGGGGTGGAATCAATCTCAAACACAGAAATATTTTTGTCTAATGCGCTTGTTGTCAAACCATGCATACGGACAAACTGGCCATTCACTAGGTTAACCCCTGCCCCAGTGTCAATAAATACTTCTGTAACACCCCAGAGTTGTGTTACTAAACTCTTTTACCCCGCTACAACCTGTTAAGTGTATTTACCTTGTCATCTGATGTAATTTTACATAACATCCTCACAAATGTGCATTGTAATCCTTGTTACATATATATTGCTATAATTTCTATGTTCACCAGCAGGTGGCAGCAATGTGTTCAGCAAGGACCTAGCCAGTTTAGTGTTTCTGAACTGGAATAGTTCATTCCAGTTCAGCTCCCCCCTCTATGAGCAGAAGTGGGCTGGCCCAGTTCCTGCCTCATGGGGAGGGAAGGAAGTTAAGTTAGTGTGCCAGCCACCCCGGCTAGGAAAAGGCTGTGCATGTAGGAGCTCCCAGATATAGGGATCCAAGCCAGGATCTTGTCTCGGTTGAGACAATTGATCATCATCCCCAGCCTGAGCCTTTCAGCCTCAGCTGGAAGAAAGCAAGCAGACAACTCCAGAATTCCAGGAAGAAGCATACCCTGTGAAGATAGCTGTATGCATACTCTCAGCTAGTCAGTCCCCAGACAGCAGAAGATAGACACAGCAGAAGCCAAATTTCTGCCAGTTACAGAGCTATCAAGCAGACGTCTTTTTCCTGCAAAGCTCCAGGCACATGATAGAACAGAAGATATATTCCTGCCACACATTGCCAAAACCTGCTGGGACCAAAGACTAATGCTGTACCTTGCTTGGATGAAAGCTACAACTAGTAAAGACAAGTTTGAACTTTACCTAAGGTCTGGATCTCAATTACTGCTGCAAATTCCTCTATTACTCCTACTAGCACCACACTCAATTTATTGCAAGTGAGCCAGGATCCAGGAGTCCAGCCGTACCCAGGTAGGAGACACCGTTGACACAATTACTACCACCATACAGAGATATTACACCACTCTGGCATTCCTGACCTGGTACGTGAGTTACACCACCTTAATGGGCCCTGTGACAGTACCCTGCGCATGCTGCAATTGGCATCATGAACAAACTCTAGACTATTACACCCATATCCTGACCCACTGCATAATTTGGCGTCCGTGTAACCGTACCACGGTCCTGCTCATTGCAATTTTGGCGTCACTGGAACAGGATCAGATTGAATTGTGTGCCTATCCCTGCTACAACAGAACTGGATCCAATTGTGTGCCAACATGATCAAATTTCATGTTTTACAGTACTGCAAGATCTGAGAATTGTGCCAAAACCCTGAAAATGGACTTTATTACTTTTATTGCGGGACCAGAAAACGCTGCATTGTGCGCGTCAGCACTACAAGAGTTAATCAGCCATTTTTCCCTCATGGCTCAGTGTCTTCATGGCTTTCAAGAGCGCGAAAATGATGACTACGCCCTCCTAGAAGCGGGAACTCTCAAGCCTGCCCACCAAGAACTTTGCAATTTGAGCCAAGGGAGTGCAGACTCCTCCCTCTGGGCTCCACCCTCACTTCCTGAATGCATCCCGACAGAGGAGCCAAGGAAGATGGCACTCCCATCACCTAAATGGGACCAGATGACGATACAGGGAGAACTCGTCTACGAGGCCACCGTACCTGAGATTTGGGTCTCCCAGCTCGTGAAGAGAGCTGGCCCCTGCACGTTTGGAGAGTCCCTGGAGCCTGCGCATGCCACCACTAGTGGAGAGACAGCCTCCACCGATCAAGTCAAGATGGCCACCGCACTCAAGCCTGCTCCCACGGAAGACCTCAACAGCGAAGTCGTTCAGGCACTGGAAGTGCCTGCACTGCCAAGTATCCCATCGCCAGCGACCAGTGTCCTGGCCCAGGAACAAGCTGCGTCCTCCAAGGAGCCAAACACAGTCCCGAAAACAGCAGCGACCGACGACGATGATCACCAGGAGGCCCCGGAACCGGCCGCCTGGCCGCGACATCAGGTAGGAGCAGACGCACTCCCTGAGGCCCAGGCCCGGTCCGAAGCTGCCCCTGCACCGCTCCCGGTGGGTCCCGATACCCCTGATAGGCCCAAGCCTGCTCCGCCATGCACACATACTGGTGCGGTGGAGGCGGCTGAAACTTCCACTCCGCCGCCTAGAACCAATACCGTCAGAGCAGGACGTTTGAACCCAGAAGTCCCATGGGAGATCACTACTCATGCCCAGACGGCCTGGGAATATAAATCAGCCGTGGAGGAATGGGTGAAACAAGTTATAGATGATCCCCAGCCAGGAGACCCTAAGCTAACCAGACGCACTGGGACTGTGCCCTGGTTCTCAGTTGAAAGAGGAGTGGGTTCCCTCCAGGACAGTCATTCCGGTGCTGAGATATTTGTGGGCTGCCACAATGTTAAGCGACATTACTTGCCCCAGGCCCGTCACAACCTGTACGCAGTGGACCAAGTGGAATACACCCGCATGCGCTCAATCCAAGGCCCATTTGCTGCCGAGTGACCCTGCTGGCCAAACCTTTATCCCCTGCAGTTACCCCAGAGACCTGGCATGAGGACCCAGGCTCTGCAGGGAGAGTCCGTTGTCTGCAAGAAACTCAGGATGGCAGGTTACGTTTCAAGGAACAGCCGCAGCCTGAACCTGAACCACTCATCCCTGACCTGGCTGCACCACCAGCACTACAGGTGGGCAAGATAAATAACTCTGTTCTAGCATTCAACCCCAGGGTGCAACCATATGCGTTACCGTGAAAGCAGCCCAGGCACCCCCTGTTTGCCTTCCAGAACCCCTTCAGCCGGAGGTATTAACCGCCTCTGCACCGGCTAAGGATCCCGGCTTGCAGCATGTCACTAGAGATGTCCCGAATTATTCGCCGGCGAATAGTTCCCGGCGAACATAGCTTGTTTGCGTTCGCCGCGGCGGGCGAACATATGCGATGTTCGGTCCTCCCCCTATTCGTCATCATTGTGTAAACTTTGACCTTGTACCTCACAGTCAGCAGACACATTCCAGCCAATCAGCAGCAGACCCTCCCTCCCAGACCCTCCCACCACCTGGACAGCATCCATTTTAGATTCATTCGGAAGCTGCAGTCTTAGTGAGAGGAGGGACAGTGCAGCTGCTGCTGATTTAATAGGGAAATCGATAGCTAGGCTAGTGTATTCAGTGTCCACTACAGTCCTGAAAGACTCATCTGACCTCTGCTGTAAGGACAGCACCCCAAAAAGCCCTTTTAAGGCCTAGAACATCATTCTGCTTTTTTTTCCCTTTGTAATCTAATTGCAGTTGCCTGCCAGCGTGTGTGTCAGGCTCACAGCATATACTGTGCCCACTTGCCCAGTGCCACCACTCATATCTGGTGTCACAGTAGCTTGCATTTAAAAAAATAAAAATAAATTTTTTGACTATAATAGCAGTCAGTTGCCGACACGCGCGTGTGTTTCTTGCGCTGCAAGTGCATAGTGTCACCAGCGCAACTCATATCTGGTGTCACATTCGATTACATTTAAAGAAAAACAACAATTTTGACTGTGAATAAATAGCAGTCAGTTGCACACACGTGTTTGTGTGTTTAAGGCCCAGCTGCCAGTGCATAGTGTCACTTCAGCGCCATTCATTTCTGGTGTCACATTGGATTCCATTTAAAGAAAAACAACAATTTTGACTGTGAATAAATAGCAGTCAGTTGCACACACTTCAGCACAACTCATATCTGGTGTCACAGTAGCTTGCATGCATAGTACAATTTAACTAATCTAAAAAAAATTACAGGCAGAGGCAGGCCACCCCGCAGGGGCCGTCGTGGTCATAATGCTGTGAATCCCTTTGGCCCTAGAATAATGGCCAGTGTTCAGAGGCCACATACCCTGAACTCAAAAAGTTCTGAGGACATAGTTGACTGGCTAACACAGGACACCCAATCTTCTACAGCTTCCGCTCGGAACCTTGACGCACCATCCTCCTCCAGCTCAGCTTCGGGCACCTCTCAAGTTACCACTCGCCCACCTGACGCCACCACCAACACTAGCTGCTTCACTTGATCTGTCAGAGGAATTATTTACACATCAGTTGGAAGAAATGAGTAATGCGCAACCATTATTCCCAGAGGATGTAGATAACAGGGATATGTCTCAGTCAGGCAGCATTACACACATGGACGTACGGTGTGATGATGATGATGTTGTACCCGCTGCTGCTTCCTTTGCTGAGTTGTCAGATACAAGTGAAGCGGTTGATGATGACGATGTGTCTCTGGATGTCACGTGGGTGCCCGCTCAAAGAGAAGAAGAACAGGTGGAAAGTTCTGAGGGGGTAGGTCGTCGCAAGGAGCTAGTGGCACAGTCAAACAGCATGCATCGGCACCCAGGGTCAGCCAGACAGCACGCCAATCAACACATGCTGTTGCCACCACCAGAATGCCGTCATTGCAGAGCTCAGCAGTGTGGCATTTTATGTGTGTGTCTGCCTCTGACAACAACGATGCCATTTGCAACCTGTGCCAAAAGAATCATGGGAAGTCCAACACCCACCTAGGTACAACTGCTTTGCGAAGGTACATGATCGCACATCACAAACGCCTATGAGATCAACACATGAGTACAAGCAGCACACAAACTCAAAGCCGCCATCCTCCTCCTGGTACAGCATCTTCAGTCATGTCAACCACTGCTGTCCTCCTTGCCCCCTCTCAACCATTCGCAACTCCGTCTCTCGCCTTGAGCAGTTCCTGCTCATCTGCCCACAGTCAGGTTTCTGTCAAGGACATGTTTGAGCGTAAGAAGCCAATGTCACAAAGTCACCCCCTTGCCCGGCGTCTGACAGCTGGCTTGTCTGAACTCTTAGCCCGCCAGCTTTTACCATACAAGCTGGTGGAGTCTGAGGCCTTCAAAAATTTTGTAACTATTGGGACACCGCAGTGGAAGGTACCCAGCCGAAATTTCTGTGCACAAAAGGCAATCCCCAACCTGTACTCGATTGTGCAAAAGGAAGTAATGGCATGTCTGTCACACCGTGTTGGGGCAAAGGTCCATCTGACCACTGATATCTGGTCTGTAAAGCACGGTCAGGGCAGGTATATCATCTACTCTGCGCATTGGGTAAACCTGCTGATGGCTGCCAAGCATGGAATGCGTGGTTCTGCAGAGGAGTTGGTGACACCACCACGACTTGCAGGCAGGCCTGCTGCCACCTCCTCTACTCCTCCTACTCCATCCTCTTCCATAACCTCCTCGGTTGAGTCCTCTTCTGCTGCTGCATCTTGCTCCACATCAACGGCACCCCCCAGCTCCCCAGGGGCTATTCCACATCCCGGATACGACAGTGTCACGCCGTCTTGGGGTTGACTTGCCTGAAAGCAGAGAGTCACACCGGACCAGGACTCCTGTCCGCCCTGAACGTACAGGTGGATCAGTGGCTGACTCCGCACCAACTGGAGATCGGCAAAGTGGTGTGTGACAACGGAAGCAATTTGTTGGCGGCATTGAATTTGGGCAAGTTGACACATGTGCTGTGCATGGCACATGTGTGTAATCTGATCGTACAATGCTTTGTGCATAAGTACCCAGGCTTACAGGACGTCCTGAAGCAGGCCAGGAAGGTGTGTGGCCATTTCAGGCGTTCCTACACGGCCAAGAGCAAATAGATTTGGGAACCGGGAGATGGAAAAAGATGCTTAGTCGGTCCTACTACTTCAAATTTGGGGCACTGCACGTGCAATCTAATGTGCCACCAGATATGAGTGGTGTGTTAAGTAGTACTATTCCTATCAGTTTAATCCCTGTTACGTCCCCTAACAGGTGTCATGGTCTTACCTTCTTGCTGTTCTCCTTCGTTTGACATGTGCTGGCGGCCATCTTGGTTTCTTGGTTTCTTGTAGCCTCCTACCCTGCGGCTCCTCCTTCCCACTGGGAGGAGCTGGATGCCCAGCTCATATATATAGGAGGTCTGTGGCTTCAGTTCCTTGCTTGGTCCTCCTGTGTTCACATGCTTCTAGACTGCTGCTGCTTCTGGTTCCTGATCCTGGTTTCGTCCGACTACCCTGCTGGTTCCTGATCCTGGTTTCGTCCGACTACCCTGCTGGTTCCTGATCCTGGCTTCGTCTGACTACCCTGCTGGTTCCTGATCCTGGCTTCGTCTGACTACCCTTCTGGTTCCTGACCTCTGGCTTCGCAAAGACTCTGCTTCGGTTTCGCCATCCGTTTGGACTTTTGCTTTACAGCTTTATTTTCAATAAAGCCTTCTTATTTTCACTTATCCCTTGTTGTACGTCTGGTTCATGGTTCCGTGACATCAGGGGACGTGTATATGGAATAGATTTTAGGAACCGGGAGATGGAAAAAGATGCTTGGTCGGTCCTTCTACTTCAAATTTGGGGCACTGCGCGTGCAATCTAATGTGCCACCAGATATGAGTGGTGTGTTAAGTAGTACTATTCTTATCAGTTTAATCCCTGTTACGTCCCCTATCAGGGGACGTGTATGGAATAAATTTTAGACAACCGCAAAGAGTTGTCAATAGTTGACACACTCATGACATAAATTTTATTCCTCTATGCGTCAATCTTGGTGTAGTTATGACTGTGCTCGTGCGCACATTTGGGAGATTGCAGGCGATGGGGGTTTTTCAAAGCGTGCTGAGGTAGTTCAGTGACAGTTAAGTGACCCAGAAAACAATGATTCTGCAGTGTGGGCCCATTGTTGGCCTAGTAGGCTTTAATGATCACCTTAGATGATCACAAAGAAAATTAAAGTTTTTTCTATGCAAAATTATCCAGCCGATCGCTTTTGGTCTGTTCACAATGAAGCAACGACCTTATTATCTGGGGTGTGCCAACATTGCCATTGCCAACACACTCATAGAGGTGGTCGCTTCATTGTGATACGCAAGCCCCTTCACCACAACAAGGTAACGATCACAAAGGGGAATTGACACATGTATGTGCCTTTATTTTTTTGGGTTTTTGAAGCCACAGTACAGCACCAGAGGCCAGAAAAATTAGGCATGTGCACATGCCTTGAAAAATTTGGTATTGTTGCAGCCGCTGCTGTAGCAGCGGCCAGAAAAATTGATGTTTGTTTCCCAGGCAGAAAGTGCCCTAAAACATTGCGGCTTGAACCCTAGTTGGTGGCGGATAAGTCACGCAAGTCATCCAGCATTCAGAGATAAAATACAGCAGCGTGTGGACCATTTTTAGCCCAAGGCAGCTCATCTTATCAGGCCTTTTTTAGTCGAATGTATCGCCCACTGTCAGTCCCTTCGGGATCCAACCCTCATTCATCTTAAAAAAAGTTGAGGTAATCTAGACTTTTTTGACCTAGGCGACTTCTCTTCTCAGTGACAATACCTCCTGCTGCACTGAAGGTCCTTTCTGACAGGACACTTGAAGCGGGGCAGGCCAGAATTTCTATCGCAAATTGGGATAGCTCAGGCCACAGGTCAAACCTGCACACCCAGTAGTCAAGGGGTTCATCACTCCTCAGAGTGTCGATATCTGCAGTTAAGGCGAGGTAGTCTGCTACCTGTCGGTCGAGTCATTCTCTAAGGGTGGACCCCGAAGGGCTGTGGCGATGCGTAGGACTTAAAAAGCTCTGCATGTCCTCCATCAACAACACGTCTGTAAAGCGTCCTGTCCTTGCCAGCGTGGTCGTGGGAGGAGGAGGATTACTTTCACCTCTTCCCCTGTTAGATTCCCGTTGTGCTGTGACATCACCCTTATATGTTGTGTAAAGCATACTTTTTAATTTATTTTGGAACTGCTGCATCCTTTCCGACTTGCGGTAATTCGGTAACATTTCAGGCACTTTCTGCTTATACCGGGGGTCTAGTAGTGTGGCCACCCAGTTCAGGTCGTTCTCCTTCAGCCTTTTTATACGGGGGTCCCTCAACAGGCACGACAGCATGAAAGACCCCATTTGTACAAGGTTGGATGCCGAGCTACTCATGTCCCGTTCCTCGTCCTCAGTGATCTCACTGAAGGTATGTTCTTCCCCCCAGCCACGTACAACACCACGGGTACCAGATAGGTGACAACGAGCACCCTGGGATGCCTGTTGTGGTTGGTCTTCCTCCTTCTCCTCAAAGCCACATTCCTCCTCTGACTCCTCTTCCTCACAATCCTCTTCCAGCGTTGCCGCAGGTCCAGCAAGCGATGCTGATAAGTCTGTTTCTGGTGGTGATGGTGACCACAACTCTTCCTCTTCCTCTTCACGCTCATCTACAGCCTGATCCAGCACTCTTCGCAGGGCACGCTCCAGGAAGAAAACAAATGGTATGATGTCGCTGATGGTGCCTTCGGTGCAACTGACTAGGTTTGTCACCTCCTCAAAAGGACGCATGAGCCTACAGGCATTGCGCATGAGCGTCCAGTAACGTGGCAAAAATTTCCCAGCTCCGCAGAGGCTGTCCTAGCACCCCGGTCATACAAATACTCGTTGACGGCTTTTTCTTGTTGGAGCAGGCGGTCGAACATTAGGAGTGTTGAATTACAACGTTTCGGGCTGTCGCAAATCAAGCGCCTCACTGGCATGTTGTTTCGCCGCTGGATATCTGAAAAGTGCGCCATGGCCGTGTAGGAACGCCTGAAATGGCCACACACCTTCCTGGCCTGCTTCAGGACGTCCTGTAAGCCTGGATACTTATGCACAAAGCATTGTACGATCAGATTACACACATGTGCTATGCACGGCACATGTGTCAACTTGCCCAAATTCAATGCCGCCAACAAATTGCTTCCGTTGTCAAACACCACTTTGCCGATCTCCAGTTGGTGCGGAGTCAGCCACTGATTCACCTGTGTGTTCAGGGCGGACAGGAGTGCTGGTCCGGTGTGACTCTCTGCTTTCAGGCAAGTCAATCCCAAGACGGCGTGACACTGCCGTATCCGGGATGTGGAATGGCCCCTAGGAGCTGGGGGGGTGCCGTTGATGTGGAGCAAGATGCAGCAGCAGAAGAGGACTCAGCCGAGGAGGTTATGGAAGAGGATGGAGTAGGAGTTGTAGAGGAGGTGGCAGCAGGCCTGCCTGCAAGTCGTGGTGGTGTCACCAACTCCTCTGCAGAGCCGCGCATTCCATGCTTGGCAGCCGTCAGCAGGTTTACCCAATGCGCAGTGTAGGTGATATACCTGCCCTGACCGTGCTTTGTAGACCAGGTATCAGTGGTCAGATGGACCCTTGCCCCCAACACGGTGTGCCAGACATGCCATTACTTCCTTTTGCACAATCGAGTACAGGTTGGGGATTGCCTTTTGTGCAAAGAAATTTCGGCCGGGTACCTTCCACTGCGGTGTCCCAATAGCTACAAATTTTTTGAACGCCTCAGACTTCACCAGCTTGTATGGTAAAAGCTGGCGGGCTAAGAGTTCAGACAAACCAGCTGTCAGACGCCGGGCAAGGGGGTGACTTTGTGAAATTGGCTTCTTACGCTCAAACATGTCCTTGACAGACACCTGACTGTGGGCAGATGAGCAGGAACTGCTCAAAGCGAGAGACGGAGTGGCGGATGGTTGAGAAGGGGCAAGGAGGACAGCAGTGGTTGACATGGCTGAAGATGCTGGACCAGGAGGAGGATGGCGGCTTTCAGTTTGTGTGCTGCTTGTACTCATGTGTTGATCCCATAGGCAGTTGTACCTAGGTGGGTGTTCGACTTCCCACGACTCAGTTTCTTTTGGCACAGGTTGCAAATGACGTCGTTGTTGTCAGAGGCAGACACACAAAAAAAATGCCACACTGCTGAGCTCTGCAATGACGGCATTTTGGCGGTGGCAACAGCATTCGTTGATTGGCGTGCTGTCTGGCTGACCCCGGGTGCCGATGCATGCTGTCTGACTGTGCCACTAGTTCCTTGCGACGACCTCCCCCTGCTTCCAACTTGTCTCCTCCTCCTCTCTGTCTCCCCATCAGAACTTTCCCCCTGTTCTTCTTCTCTTCGAGCGGGCGCCCACATGACATCCACGGACACATCGTCATCATCAACCGCTTCACTTGTATCTGACAACTCAGCAAAGGAAGCAGTAGCGGGTACAACATCATCATCATCACACCGTACGTCCATGTGTGTAATGCTGCCTAACTGAGACATATCCCTGTTATTTACATCCTCTGGCAATAATGGTTGTGCATTACTCATTTCTTCCAACTGATGTGTAAATAACTCCTCTGACAGATCAAGTGAAGCGGCTGTGGTGCTAGTGTTGGTGGTGGCGTCAGGTGGGCGAGTGGTAACTTGAGAGTTGCCCGAAGCTGAGCTGGAGGAGGATGCTGCGTCAAGCGAAAGCTGTAGAAGATTGGGTGTCCTGTGTTAGCCAGTCAACTATGTCCTCAGAACTTTTCGAGTTCAGGGTACGTGGCCTCTGAACACTGGGCATTATTCTAGGGCCAAAGGGAATCACAGCACCACGACCACAATGGCCCCTGCGTGGTGGCCTGCCTCTGCCTGTCAATTTTTTTGATTCGTTAAGTTGTACTATTGCTGCAAGCTACTGTGACACCAGATATGAGTTGCACTGGTGACACTATGCGCTTGCAGCTGGGCCTTAAACACACAAACACGTGTGTGCAACTGACTGCTATTTATTCACAGTCAAAATTGTTGTTTTTATTTAAATGGAATCGAATGTGACACCAGATATGAGTTGCGCTGAAGTGACACTTTGGACTTGCAGCTGGGCCTTAAACACACAAACACGTGTGTGCAACTGACTGCTATTTATTCACAGTCAAAATTGTTGTTTTTCTTTAAATGGAATTGAATGTAACACCAGATATGAATGGCGCTGAAGTGACTCTATGCGCTTGCAGCTGGGCCTTAAACAATGATGACGAATAGGGGGCGGACCGAACATCGCATATGTTCGCCCGCTGCGGCGAACGCGAACAAACAATGTTCGCCGGGAACTATTCGCCGGCGAATAGTTCGGGACATCTCTAGTCACCACATGTTGCTGCTCTCCGGAAGGGCTGTTAAGGTGTGGTGCACCCCAATGGGAAATAAGTACAGAGAGTCAGGGTCTGCAGTAAACTAGTGTGCTTCTTTAATGAAGGAATTCAGGTGCAAAACAATACAGGGCTGCCTTCTCCAGTCTCCTTCCTGGCAGAAGAAGGGTTTAATGCTAAGGGAAGTCCTGAGCTCTCTCTATCAAAAGGCTGGTACCTTGGCCAAAGGCTAGTGATCCAGGGTCTGTGGCAGAGGATCCCCATCTAAGCATCTTCTTCTGGTCACTCAATAGTCTGGCAGAGTCTTCTCTTCTAAGCACTGTGTTCTAATTGCAGAACACTAGGAGCTCTAACCGCTCTCCTTATATACAGTTTCTCTCTGAACTAGACCCTTCTAGTGGGACAAAAACAGGTTTTCAGACATAATACCAGAGCTAAACCAGACATCCAAAAGGTTGGTGGTGAACAAGTCTGGCTTTTTCTCTATAAAACATGCTCTTCTTCAAACCTTATGGTAACTGTGGAACATTACCAGCTTCTTATTATTAGCTTCTCATTATTAGCTAGAAAGTGCCAAAAGTCTTTGTGTTCATTAACCACTTCCACAGTGCCATGCAAACACTGTGCATATGAATGTGATATGCGCCACAACATACATATAAAATGCAGTTACATAGTATTAAACAGTATAAGTCAGTGCAAGTTAACCCTTTAAAGTGAAATAAAGTAAGGAGTTGATGACTTTGCATAGGGAAAACAGGGGCACATGTTCACAAATGTAGACTTCAAAGTACTCCTGCTCCAGAGCACTACAGTTTTACTATAGTTTTGTGACATAATTGTATTCAGGGCTGTGCAGGGGTGCAGGGCTGGAGACTAAATTGACTCCCCCTGCAGGTATAGCAGAGCTCCGCTTGAGGCTATCTCCTCACTTTGCCTCATCAGTGGTGCGCCCCTCGTTTTTTTGTGGCAGCAGTTCCTACAATGCTCTGCCCTCGTTCTCCACCATATGTGACAACCAGTCTTCTGGGATTACTTTTTCCTGGTGTAAAAAGCACAATGTAGTATGGTTGTTTGCAAAATGTGGACTCACAAGACAAGAAACACCTTTAGACTGACCTCCTCGACAGTCTTACAGTATCAAGTTGCATTGAAAGCAAATTTATGAATACTTGTCCAAACGCTAACAACACAAGTCTGGGCTACCTGGACAAGTCTGGGCTAATCTTAGTCCAGTCGAGCAACACAACCAGCTATACATGAAGCTTCCTTACACAGGGTATCCAGTGTCCTCTCCAGGGGTGGACTGGCCATAGACCCTACAGGGAAATTTTCTGGTGCGCTGACGTCCTGGCCAGGTACATAATCATCTGATGTTCTCAGCATTATTTACTATATATAGCCTTCTGAATTCTAACAGTTGTGTACTGTGGCGAGAGCTACAATATTTTGTCCTGCCGAGGTGTATTTGGTTCTGTTGAGGCAGTAGTTTATGCTACACTGTGGTATATGGTGCTGCTGGGGGAGTATATTGTGCTGCACTACGATGTTGCTGGCCCCACCTACTTCTGCTGTCCCTATCTACTTGTGTTGCCCCACATTCTGTCAATTTGGACCCACCTACAAATCTTTTAGGTTTTTCTTTCCAGGGCCATTTTAAGTTCCAAATCTGTCCCTGGTCCTCTCAAAGATTATGGATTTCCACCAACCTGACGGAGCAAGGAAGAACAGCACACTAGGCCAGGAGAGATCTTCAAGAATTAGTCTAGAGTGCTAAGATTCAACCCTTGTGTGAGCATCTGGGGTTATGGGTTGTATTAATCACCTAGGCAGCATAACGATGCAACTGTCTTTATTATTTCGTCCACAATTATACAGCACAAGCAATTAAATGCCCGGACGAGCTGCACCCCTGGACACTCTGGCGGACACCTTCCGAGACCCAGTGTACAATGTCCCGAGCTGGGACCTGTAGTTCCACTGCCCCATACCAGGCTCTACAACTGTCTCCCAATGTTTTAGGTTGGCCCACAGCTTTAGTATCACCCACAGGTATATCTTGCAGTCACAGGCGATGCTTATCCAGACCACGGACACCAAGACATAAGCACATGGATAAAACTCCAACCATGAAAAACCCCATCATCCCCCAGTCAGTTTGCTAAGTACTCCAACGAGGCCCCGGTTTAGGGCTTGTGGCCCTGGGAACACCGTCCCCAATGGTAACTGTGCATTGGTGGATGTATTTCCCTGAGGCCAAGCCCTTCACTTGAGACTACACATGAAACCTCCTCTGGGGACAACACAGATTCTATCCGTCACCATCCACATAATGGGAGTAGTGGCTAGAATAACAATTACTTAATTGAAGCCCCCGAGACAATAACTAGGCTAATGGAATGATTACCAATCTAATGCCTGGCTTTATGTGACTCCAGGGTCTGGATAAACATGGCGAGTGTATAGGTGAACTATTGTCACGGCCTCGGTGTTGTTCGCCATGACACGTTTTTTCTACATGCTGGATGCCAGGGGCAACGTGTCTTTATTCAGCATGTGTGTGCAGAGCCTTTTATATCCTGGTTCCTTCCCTGTCTGGTGCTGGAGGGGTTAATTCCCTGGCTAGGTGTGTTCTGGCTGTGGCCTCAGGGCTCCATTTATTCTGGTGCTGTGAGCTTGAGGTCAGTTGTACTCCAGTGTTGGTGTGTGCTGGAGTTATGCTCCTGTCCTGGATAATCCATCTGTCCAGTGGGAGGGCCACCTAGTTAGACATCGATGTCTCCCCGATGTCATCTTAATGTCTCCCTTGTATTCTACCCTACCTTCCCTATTTTATGTGTGGTGTTGTTTGTATGGGTAAGTGTTTTATGTCTAGTCGTTGTTACATGTCTGGTGGTGTTTGTTGTCCAGCATGTTTGCTAGAAATTACCCTTACTATCTGTGCTTCCTCCGGAAGGGGGTGTCAGGTTTCTTCGGAGTGGGAACTACAAGTCTGTATGCAGCTCTGCCTGGGGCCGCCATGCTTCCTGTCTAAATGGGGGTCCAGGCAGTAACTGGACTGCTGGATACCTGTGTGTGTTGTTGGTACGGGGTCCTGTATGGTGTGTGGGCTCCAGTACTTTTGCACGGGTTCCAGTCTTGTGGCTGCGGCAATTAAGTGTGTTGTTCTTTGTTCTTACCTGCCGATCCAGTTGCTGCTTACGGTCAACACTTTTTGCCTGCATCTAGGCCGTTTGAGACTCCTGTTCATCTGTGTCTGGGATGAACAGGTCGTCTCAGCCCTTTTTCTATTTGAGGGATTATCAGCACGACTCAGGGTCCTAGGTTACTCGGTATGAGCCGTCCTTCCATTCAGGCCCGCTCATATGGTTAGGAGTCAGGGCGAGGATTAGGGAAGCAATAGGAGGTGACCTGCTCCCTGATCCCGGCATCCAGGCCTAGTTGTATTCCTGCTTGTTCCTTATTGTACGGTGGGGAGTTTCCCCCACTCCCCACTGTGATAACTATGTCTCCCACGGCATCCCTCCCAAATTTCCCAGTGAAGCCACAGGGTCTGGCGATTCAGGGAGTCCAGAAGGGAAACTCCTACATTAACAAACTTTATATGCACCTTAAAATACCACAAAAAGAATACACCTTATGAACCAGTAATCTTTAGTCAGCTCTTCACATTCATCCCCCACTTTTTCAGCACGGTAAGCGCTGTGCTACAGGTCATGGAAATGTTTCTTGTAGTTTTTATTGTCCATCTACTTCTGGTGGTGAGTACTTGGGTTAGAGTCCTCCTCAGTTTGTCTCGATAGGCCATCGGCATTGCCATGGTCTCTCCCCTTTTTGTGGCAAATGATAAAGTTAAAAGGTTGCAATGCCAGGCTCTATTGTAACAATCCCCCGTTCTCCCCTGCCACCCGATGTAGCCAGCTTGATGGATTGTGGTCTGTTATTACAGAGAATTCCTTCCCGTACACATACGGTAACAGTTTTTAAGTGCCCAGACAATGGCCAGGCATTTTTTCTCTATGGTGGCATACGCTTTCTTCCTTCCTGTCTAACAGTTTCCTTGAGAGATACACCACCAGGTGTTCCTGACCTTTACCATCCACCTGACTGAGGACTCCCCCCAACACTTGTCTGGCGCATCAGTCTGCACAAGAAATCTCTTTGTATAATTGGGCACAGCCAGCACAGGGGCCCAGTAATCCTCACAGCCAGCTCTTCTCTTCTTGCCATACTGTTTTCTCAGCGTACACTATGAACCTGGGACACACAGACCCCATCACTGATTTTTCCATCTAAAGTACAGTGATGGAAAGATAATGGAAAATCTATAAAATGATGATAGATAGATTAGATAGATAGATAGACAGTCGGGAATACTCAGGGGTGGGTGTCAGTAATCTGTACCGTGATCCAGGGTAAAATGTCTGGGATGCAGAGAATATTTCATCACTCTCTAGGATATCAGAGAGAGAATTCAGCAATTTATTCTCAATCAATATCATACATGTCATTCCAGATATTTATAACGTGATCAATTATGTGCAATTACATATACAGAGCATAAAAAAGTGAAATACAATAAATGATGAAATATATAAAAGTGCTGAGCAGAGTCACAATCTCATAATCTGTATTTAGTGTTACCTCTTCCTGACACAGACACTTTTCCTTTTTTCATGTAACTTTTTTTTTTTTTTTTCGTTCACATCGCAGCATGAGGGTTGTTTTTTTTTTTTTTTTTTTGCAGGATAAGTTGTACTTCTAATGGCACCACTTTATTATTCCATATGATGTAGCTGGGAGCTGGAAAATAAATCTAACATGATAACACTGTAAACATAATCACACTATGGAGGTCTCTACTGTAAACATAATCACACTATGGAGGTCTCTACTGTAAGAGCAGTCACACTATGGAGGTCTCTACTGTAAGAGCGGTCACACTATCGAGGTCTCTACTGTAAGAGCAGTCACAGTATGGAGGTCTCTACTGTAAGAGCAGTCACACTATGGAGGTCTCTACTGTAAGAGCGGTCACACTATGGAGGTCTCTACTGTAAGAGCGATCACACTATGGAGGTCTCTACTGTAAGAGCAATCACACTATGGAGATCTCTACTGTAAGAGCGGTCACACTATGGAGGTCTGTACTGTAAGAGCAGTCACACTATGGAGGTCTCTACTGTAAGAGCGGTCACACTATGGAGGTCTCTACTGTAAGAGCGGTCACACTATGGAGGTCTCTACTGTAAGAGCAATCACACTATGGAGATCTCTACTGTAAGAGCGGTCACACTATGGAGGTCTGTACTGTAAGAGCAGTCACACTATGGAGGTCTCTACTGTAAGAGCGGTCACACTATGGAGGTCTCTACTGTCAGAGCAGTCACACTATGGAGGTCTCTACTGTAAGAGAAGACACACTATGAAGGTCTCTACTGTAAGAGCAGTCACACTATGGAGGTCTCTACTGTAAGAGAAGACACACTATGAAGGTCTCTACTGTAAGAGCAGTCACACTATGGAGGTCTCTACTGTAAGAGAAGACACACTATGAAGGTCTCTACTGTAAGAGCAGTCACACTATGGAGGTCTCTACTGTAAGAGCAGTCACACTATGAAGGTCTCTACTGTAAGAGCAGTCACACTATGGAAGTCTCTACTGTAAGAGCAATCACACTATGGAGGTCTCTACTGTAAGAGCAGTCACACTATGGAGGTCTCTAATGTAAGAGCAGTCACACTATGGAGGTTTCTACTGCAAGAGCAGTCACACTATGGAGGTCTCTACTGTAAGAGAAGACACACTATGAAGGTCTCTACTGTAAGAGCAGTCACACTATGGAGGTCTCTACTGTAAGAGCAGTCACACTATGAAGGTCTCTACTGTAAGAGCAGTCACACTATGGAAGTCTCTACTGTAAGAGCAGTCACACTACGGAGATCTCTACTGTAAGAGTGGTCACACTATGGAGGTCTCTACTGTAAGAGCGATCACACTATGGAGGTTTTTACTGTAAGAGCAGTCACACTATGGAGGTCTCTACTGTAAGAGCAGTCACACTATGGAGGTCTCTACTGTAAGAGCAGTCACACTATGGAGGTCTCTACTGTAAGAGCAGTCGCACTATGAAGGTCTCTACTGTAAGAGCAGTCACACTATGGAGGTCTCTAATGTAAGAGCGATCACACTATAGAGGTTTTCACTGTAAGAGCAGTCACACTATATAGGTCACTACTAGAGATGAGCGAATCGGAGCTGATGAAGTGTAATTCGATCCGAATATCAGGGAAATTTTGATTTGCAACGAATGCAAATTTCCTTGTGCTTTGGTAACGAATCACAATTTTTCCTAAAATAGTTGCTATGCATGTGAGGACATGGGACAAGGAACTCTGGGAAGGCAGGATCACCCAAACTGACATGCATGCAGTCAATCAGCAGCCAGCCAGCCCTGTGATGTCACAGCCCTATAAATACGGCGGCCATCTTTGATTCAGACATTTTCCAGCTTTCAGAGTGCAGGGATAGATGTGAGAAGGCGCTAGGTACAGCAATTGGAAAAACCTCATTGTGAAAAAAAACCCTGAATAAACGATGTATAAGTGCTGGGAAAGGATAGGGAGGAAACATTTCACAGCATCTTAGTGCAGGGAGAGACATCAGAAGTCGCTAGGGACAGTGATAGGAAAAACCTCATTGTGGAAAAAAAAAAAAAGTGATTTACAAGTGCAGGGAAAGATTATTTGGGGATACAAATAGCCATTATACAGCTCTGTCATTCCAGCTATTTGTCCTTAGGATGCAAGTGCTATATATCTGTGGAAAAAGAAAAATATATTCTCAGTTCACTTCTGCAGCTATAGGTGGTGAAAGCGTTTAGTGGCGTATTTTAGTACAAAAAGAAAAAAAAATATATGCAATTCACTGTTGAAGTTATTAGCGGTAAAAGCGTATAGTGATGTATTTCAGTACTAAAAGAAAAATATATACTCAGTTTACTTCTGCAGCTATATGTGTTGAAAGCATTTAGTGGCCTATTTCAGTACAAAAAGAAAATATATTCTCAGTTCACTTCTGCAGTTATATATGTTGACAGCGTTTAGTGGCCTATTTCAGTACAAATAGAAAAATATATACGCACTTCACTGTTGCAGTTATTTGCTGTAAAAGCGTTTAGTGAAGTATTTCAGTACTAAAATAAAAATATATTCTCAGTTCACTTCTGCAGTTATATGTGGTGAAAGCATTTAGTGGCCTATTTCAGTACAAGAAGAAAAATATATTCTCAGTTTACTTCTGCAGCTATATATGGTGAAAGCATTTAGTGGCGTATTTCAGTAGAAAAAGAAAAATATATATGCAGTTCACTTCTGCAGCTATACGTGGTGAAAGCATTTAGTGGCGTATTTCATTACAAAAAGAAAAATATATAAGTGTCACGGGAGCCAGGAAACCAGACCACATGCAAACGCAGGTAAAATAAAGTCGTCTATTTAAAGGAACATAAGTAAACATTTATCAGGGACAGCGAGGTTAGGAAGAAGTCGGTCAAGTCCAATGCAGGCAGTCGTCCAAGCTGGAATCAGGTCCAAAGCTGGTAGTCATCTAAGCTGGGGTCAGGTCCAAAGCGGGTAGTCGTCCAAGCCGGGGTCAGATCCAAAGCGGGTACGTCTGCCGATGCGGGGTCGAAAGCCAGAGGAAACGTCAGCCAGGCCAGATCATACACAGGAACACACAAGGAGCTCAGACTGCCAGAGATGAACCTTGGAGAACAAACGCAAGGGCATGAACCTGAAGCAGAGCAGACTGATATAGTCAGGTGTTGCCACATCATCACTGTGCGACGCCCAGGGAGCAGGCAGGTGATGATGGACTCAGAGGTTATAAGAGACTGCAGTCTGCATATGTCCAAAATGGCCTCTGTGGCCTCCTCATACTGCCACTACCTCCAGACTCTCTCATTGTGCTACTCGGCGGCCTCCTCATACTACTGCCAACTCCAGACTTTGTCATTGTGCCACTCAGTAACCTTCTGCTGATGCTGCTGCCGCCACCTCCAGACTCTGTCATTGTGCCACTCGGTGGCCTCCCCATACTGCTGCCACCTACAGATTCTGTCATTGTGCCACTAAGTGGCCTCCTCATACTGCTGCCAACTCTAGACTCTGTCATTGTGCCACTCGGTGGTCTCCTCATACTGCTTCCACCTCCAGACCCTGTCATTGGGCCACTCTGTGGTCTCCTCATGCTGCTTCCACCTCATTACTATGTCATAGGTCCACTCTTTAAATTTATCACGCTGTTCCCACCCTCTTCACATCATGACTGGGCCACTATTTTGTTTGGCTTTCGGCCTGGCTGACATCATCTTTTATTTGACCTTTCTTCTGTTCTGTCAGAAGGAAGGAAATATGAGACATACAACAGATCCTGTCTGTGTAGCAGCTGTAAGGCCTGTATGGTCCCATCAGAATTGGCTTATGATTTGGTAGCCAAAAGCAGGAGTGGGTACAAAACACAGAAGAAATGCAAATATTCTATTCACGTGTCATCTCTGTTTTAGATCCACTCCTGTTTTTTTTTGCCTTCAGCAATATTGATGGATTATTGAGCAAGTGCTGACCAAGTGAAGGCGGATGCTCCACAGACAGGATCCGTTATTATTGGGTTATTGTTCTGACAGATCAGAGGAAGGGCAAAATAATCAGTGACCTTAACACAAACTTACTACTGACACCCTCTCCACTCTGTCGGGGGGCTCTACTTGTATAATCATTTAATAGAACAGGTTCTGTAGACATTGTAGGGATTTGCTCTGGTAGGCAGGGTAAGCGGACGCAATACAGAGGCAAAACCACGGTTGATAAAGAAAAGTCAGTGTTTATTCACACAAAAAGGCAGGAAAAAAACACAATACTAGGCAGGAATCCTCGTGTTAATTCACACAGCAAAAGTCCACAGAAGTCAAAGAAACACGTCACCTGGCAGTCCACAGCAGGCTTTAGGGCGCCTGGCTTCCTGCTGGCAGCTCTCATGCAGCTCTCAGCCTTGTAGTATGGTAGAAATACTCAGCTCCCAAAACACAGAGCTCCACTTTCACCTGGAGGTTCATTCCACACCCAGCTGAGCTGCTGGCTGGGTTTTTAAACCCAAGCCCAAAACCTGGCCTAGACGTGGGGAACAGCCACCCACCCTGCTCTTTGGCTGCTCCCAATAAGAACCGGCCCGGATTGGCTTTTCAGCCACACTGAGAAAAAACTGTGTCAGCGAGCACTAGCTGCGACTGACATACATAATAACCGGTTCCTATCTCACCGATGCCAGGAACCTCGGTGACACGTACCTTCCGTCAATGACGGACCCTTGCACCTTCCTACAACATCTATGTGGAATCAGTTGATGAGGGTGTAAAAGGAGTGCGCTTCTTCTTGACGCTAACATCGACCTGTAAGGCTGAGTTGACACTTCAGTTATTTGTTCAGTTTTGGCCCCGTGACTGCCCAAATAAGTGACGTGTGCAGTGATTCTAAGAGCGACTCCTGTCATCTGCATGTCATACTGACTCACAGTATTATTTCACTACCACAGCAGACTCCCTATGCGTGTTACTGCAAGGCACAGTGTTCTACACCACTATACAGGAACAGTGTTCTACACCACTGTACAGGCACAGTGTTCTACACCACTATACAGGCACAGTGTTCTACACCACTGTACAGGCACAGTGTTCTACATCACTATACAGGCACAGTGTTTTACACCACTATACAGGCACAGTGTTCTACACCACTATAAAGGCACAGTGTTCTACACCACTATACAGGCACAGTGTTCTACACCACTATAAAGGCTTCTGAAGCCAGGAAATAGCCGTTTTTTAACCTAATTCGCTGCCCAAAAATTTGGATCGAAGCAAATCTTTTCGAAAATTTTTGAGAAATTCACTCATCTCTAGTGACTACTATAAGAGCAGTCATACAATGGGGGTTTCTATTGTACGAGAGGTCACAATAAGGAGGTCTCCACTGTAAGGACCATTATACAGGGAGTGCAGAATTATTAGGCAAGTTGTATTTTTGAGGATTAATTTTATTATTGAACAACAACCATGTACTCAATGAATCCAAAAAACTCATTAATATCAAAGCTGAATATTTTTGGAAGTAGTTTTTAGTTTTAGCTATTTTAGGGGGATATCTGTGTGTGCAGGTGACTATTACTGTGCATAATTATTAGGCAACTTAACAAAAAACAAATATATACCCATTTCAATTATTTATTTTTACCAGTGAAACCAATATAACATCTCAACAATCACAAATATACATTTCTGACATTCAAAAACAAAACAAAAACAAATCAGTGACCAATATAGCCACCTTTCTTTGCAAGGACACTCAAAAGCCTGCCATCCATGGATTCTGTCAGTGTTTTGATCTGTTCACCATCAACATTGCGTGCAGCAGCAACCACAGCCTCCCAGACACTGTTCAGAGAGGTGTACTGTTTTCCCTCCTTGTAAATCTCACATTTGATGATGGACCACAGGTTCTCAATGGGGTTCAGATCAGGTGAACAAGGAGGCCATGTCATTAGATTTTCTTCTTTTATACCCTTTCTTGCCAGCCACGCTGTGGAGTACTTGGACGCGTGTGATGGAGCATTGTCCTGCATGAAAATCATGTTTTTCTTGAAGGATGCAGACTTCTTCCTGTACCACTGCTTGAAGAAGGTGTCTTCCAGAAACTGGCAGTAGGACTGGGAGTTGAGCTTGACTCCATCCTCAACCCGAAAAGGCCCCACAAGCTCATCTTTGATGATACCAGCCCAAACCAGTACTCCACCTCCACCTTGCTGGCGTCTGAGTCGGACTGGAGCTCTCTGCCCTTTACCAATCCAGCCACGGGCCCATCCATCTGGCCCATCAAGACTCACTCTCATTTCATCAGTCCATAAAACCTTAGAAAAATCAGTCTTGAGATATTTCTTGGCCCAGTCTTGACGTTTCAGCTTGTGTGTCTTGTTCAGTGGTGGTCGTCTTTCAGCCTTTCTTACCTTGGCCATGTCTCTGAGTATTGCACACCTTGTGCTTTTGGGCACTCCAGTGATGTTGCAGCTCTGAAATATGGCCAAACTGGTGGCAAGTGGCATCTTGGCAGCTGCACGCTTGACTTTTCTCAGTTCATGGGCAGTTATTTTGCTCCTTGGTTTTTCCACACGCTTCTTGCGACCCTGTTGACTATTTTGAATGAAACGCTTGATTGTTCGATGATCACGCTTCAGAAGCTTTGCAATTTTAATAATGCTGCATCCCTCTGCAAGATATCTCACTATTTTTGACTTTTCTGAGCCTGTCAAGTCCTTCTTTTGACCCATTTTGCCAAAGGAAAGGAAGTTGCCTAATAATTATGCACACCTAATATAGGGTGTTGATGTCATTAGACCACACCCCTTCTCATTACAGAGATGCACATCACCTAATATGCTTAATTGGTAGTAGGCTTTCGAGCCTATACAGCTTGGAGTAAGACAACATGCATAAAGAGGATGATGTGGTCAAAATACTCATTTGCCTAATAATTCTGCACGCAGTGTACTATGAAGCTTCTTCATATTTGTCAGGATGGCTATTTTTTTTTTTTTTTTTCTTCCTCCGGATGAAGACTGCAGGATTATACAGTAGGTGGAGATCGATGAAGGACTTTTGGCACCTTCTTGCTATGTTAGTTTGGATTTTGGCAGTAGGTAAGTAGTTGCCACCAAGGACATTCACTTTTTGTTCTCCAGAGATCAGCACTCATCTCGTATGAACATGTAGACCAATGCTTCACGGCTGAGCTGCTGTTTCTGCTTGTCATTATAGCACATACATGATCTGAGCCCTCAAATAGGGCAAAAATTTGGCGGCATCAAAGGTGGCATCTGTTTGTAAAACTGAAAGTCATTGAGCTCTCCAGTATGAGCACCTGTTACCTTTATCAATGGAGATTTCTTGATATTAGGACCCTGCTATCAATGTGACTCCTAGTGACTTGTCCACCAAAAACAATATCCATTTATATGAGAAGTACAGATGTTGAGAAGTGTATTCATTTGTGCAGTCCTTTATTGGAATAATTATAATTTTTCCAAACCTGATTGTGGACAATTGTGACATGTTATTGAGCAATTTTTTCGTATATGTTTTCGAAAAGCTTCATCTCTGACCCCATAGATCAGTGGACTGAGGAATCTGGGCACACACGTGAACAACATGTAGTTTGTAACAATTACGAGATACAAGTAATTGTTCACAAAGACATCAGATAGGTTGGACATGAAGGCGACCATACATAATAAGAGTTGGAAGGCATGGAGCATCATAGTTTTACCAGCTTTAAGGGCTGAAGAACTACCGGATCCGATCTTCCTGGCAACCAGCATGATATTAATGTAGGTAAATACAATGATCAAAGCGACCCCAGAGAAGCTGAATATATTGATGAAGTTGCAAATCTGGCCTATTATGGGGCTTATACTCAGCATTGGACTATCATCACACAACACATAAAGAGAATATAAGGTTCTGTCTGCTAAGCTCAACGCTATAATGAAGTTTACAAGACATAGAGACAAACCTATAACCCAGACCACAAGAATAGCATATTTAGCTCTCTTTGGTGTACAAAACTGCAAGCGTCTCAGTGGGAAACATATGGCTATGTAACGTTCTAGAGACATGAGGGCCAGGATGTATGGGGTCACTAGAAAGATACAGCCAGTCAAAGTGTTAATGATGAAACAGAGTATTATGGGGAAGTATACAGAATGCATGTAAGACACTACAAGGAAATTTGTGATGATGATATACAATGTGTCGTTGATGAGCATGTGGACAAAGAAGACATATCGAGGGTCCTCCTGCATGTGAGCAGTGGTGAAGAAGACCTTCAGCATAATGGCGATGAAGTAGAAGAAGAAGGTGAAACACAAAAAGGATATAACCAGAAAAACAGTTCGGGTGACATCATCAACCTCATAAGTGAAGATCAAGGTAACACTTCCAAGAGCAGATGTGAAATTCTCCATTGAAATCTGGATGGCAGCAATTCTTCTAGGAGATCTCAAACAGGAGCATAATAGTGATGAGCTTGTCAGATATCTAGAATACATAGATGTCTTCATTATTAGTCACTTAGACTTCTCTTGTGCTGCACTTACAGTACTTCTAGAATTAATATTTACCCACTGTATCAGATTAACATCTAACCATAAAGAAGGAATAGGTGGATGACTCAAGTCCACCAGAATGGAAAAGAAAAGCTTATAGAGGGGTTTCTGAGTAACAGACCCCTCCCAATGACATCTATATCACCTAATATAAGATTTGGCGTAGACCCAGGCATACTGGATCTTTTTTTGACATGTCCCCGTAGTGGTGAAGTCCATAATCTCCTATAACAAAAGGGGTCTTTGGAGCAATACTGTCTGGCTTTAAGCTTGGAGATGGACATAGACGTTGAGGAGACTGTATTAAACTTGCCCCTTCATTCCAGCCATTGATGGGGTTCAATTTCATACTGTTAACTCTGGCCATACCTTTGTCTACAATAACGGTCTCCAACTTATGACTCTCCAGTGCCATTTGTCTTGGATATGGCAAAAGAAACACAAACTTGGAAGTGGTCACAAACTTCTATCATCTATATATTCAGTATCTACATATCTACATGCAAGTTAATGAATACTCACAGCACTATAGTCAGCATTACAGTGTAGAAACATGGGGGGTGGGGTTCGACTGCTCTTCTCTGAGGTTTCTGCAGTGTGCACATATTTATAGTTGTAGGGTGAAGCTCCCAGTAGAGTCCTATAATCCTGGATTCAAGGAATCAGCGAGTGCCATTTATAATTATAACACCAGAGAAATAGAAAGCTATTTCAGTATCTTAGTTTCGAGGCAGTAAATTAGTCTCTGGAGAGTTTTCTCAAAGTTCCTTCACAGCCTTGGTTCTGCATGGCTCAAAGGTGTACGGGCATTTTCAGCAGATTTGGACCTATGACACTGGCTGACCTGTTACATGTGCGCTTTGCAGCTGAAGGCATCTGTGTTGGTCAAATATTCATATGTGGCTGCATTGTTGAGAAAAGTAAGGTTTTTATATATGCAAATAAGCCTGTAGGAGCAATAGGGGCTTTGCCGTTAAACCTAGGGGCTCTGTTCTCTCTGCAACTGCCACTCTCTCTGCACCTTTATTGGCAGGCCCGGGCAGTGAAAACGTCATCACGCCTGGCCTTGCCAATCAAAGTGGAGAGGAAGCGTAGAAGAGAAGTAAAAGTTTGTAGAATAGTAACTGCAATTCAGGTATAAAGTAATGCTCAGTATGTACACAGTGACTCCAATAGTAGAATTGTGAGTGCAGCTCTGGAGTATAATACAGGATGTAACTCAGGATCAGTACAGGATAAGTAATGTAATGTATGTACACAGTGACTGCACCAGCAGAATAATGAATGCAGCTCTGGAGTATAATACAGGATGTAACTCAGGATCAGTACAGGATAAGTAATGTAATGTATGTGCACAGTGACTACAACAGCAGAATAGTGAGTTCAGCTCTGGAGTATAATACAGAATGTAACTCAGGATCAGTACAGGATAAGTAATGTATGTACACAGTGAGTGCCACAGTAGAATAGTGAGTGCAGCTCTGGAGTATAATGCAGGATGTAACTCAGAATCAGTACAGTATAGGTAATATAATGTATGTACACAGTGACTGCAAGAGCAGAATAGTGAGTTCAGCTCTGGAGTATAATACAGGATGTATCTCGGGATCAGTACACAATAAGTAATGTAATGTATGTGCACAGTGACTGCAACAGCAGAATAGTGATTTCAGCTCTGGAGTGTAATACAGGATGTAACTCAGGATCAGTACAGGATAAGTAATGTATGAACACAGTGACTGCAACAGCAGAATAGTGAGTGCAGCTCTGGAGTATAATACAGGATGTAACTCAGGATCAGTACAGGATAAGTAATGTATGAACACAGTGACTGCAACAGCAGAATAGTGAGTTCAGCTCTGGAGTATAATACAGGATGTATCTCGGGATCAGTACACAATAAGTAATGTAATGTATGTGCACAGTGACTGCAACAGCAGAATAGTGAGTGCAGCTCTGGAGTATAATACAGGATGTAACTCAGGATCAGTACAGGATAAGTAATGTATGTACACAGTGACTGCACTAGCAGAATAGTGAGTGCAGCTCTGGTTGTATAATACAGTATCTAACTTTGGATCAGTACAGGACAAGTAATGTAATTTACAGTATGTACACAGTGACTCCACCAGCAGAATAGTGAGTTCAGCTCTGGAGTATAATACAGGATGTAACTCAGGATCAGTACAGGATATGTAATGTATGTACACAGTGACTGCACCAGCACAATAGTGAGTTCAGCTCTGGATGTATAATACAGGATCTAACTTTAGATCAGTACAGAACAAGTAATGTAATTTACAGTATGTACACAGTGACTCCACCAGCAGAATAGTGATTGAAGTGCAGTACCCCAAAATAGCATAATTGCAAAATTGCTATAATTTTGCATTGATAAGTTAGCGTTAATAATCCTGACTTTGGTCTTGTAGTAGGCTAGAAGATGGACTTAGGTCTGCTCCTAGTTGAGTTTGTTGAGAGACGAGGAAGTGAAAAGAGGCCACCTGCTGTCCAACCCTCAGATTACTAGGCCTAAAATCCTGAGAACCTTCATCACTGATAGAGCTACAGAGAGAAAACATTCTTTTAGGCCTCATGCACACGACCGTTGTGTGCATCCGTGGCCGTTGTGCCGTTTTCCGTTGTTTTTCGCGGACCCATTGACTTTCAATGGGTCTGTGGAAAAATCGTAAATTGCACTGTTTTGCAGCCGCATCCGTGATCCGTGTTTCCTGTCCGTCAAAAAAATATGACCTGTCCTATTTTTTTGACGGACAACGGTTCACGGACCCATTCAAATCAACACGGATGCACACAAGATTGGCATCCGCGTCCGTGATCCGTGGCCGTAGGTTACTTTCATGCAGACAGATCCGAAGATCCGTCTGCATAAAAGCTTTTTCAGAGATGAGTTTTCACTTCATGAAAACTCATATCCGACACAATATGGTGATGGGGACGCTTCTAGTTAGAATATACTACGAACTGTGTACATGACTGCCCCCTGCTGCCTGGCAGCACCCCATCTCTTACAGGGGGCTGTCATCCGCACAATTAACCCCTCAGGTGCTGCACCTGAGGGGTTAATTGTGCATATCATAGCCCCCTATAAGAGATCAGGGGCTGCCAGGCAGCAGGGGGCAGACCCCCCTCCCTCCCCAGTTTGAATATCATTGGTGGCCAGTGTGCGGCCCCCCCCTCTATTGTAATTTCATTGGTGGCCAGTGTGCGGCCTCCGTCGGCCCCCTCCCCCCTCTATTGTAATTTCATTGGTGGCCAGTGTGTGGCCACCCCTCTATTGTATTAATATCATTGGTGGCCAGTGTGCGGCCTCCCCTCTCTCCCCCCCCCGATCATTGGTGGCAGTGGAGATTCCGATCGGAGTCCCAGTTTAATCGCTCTGGGGCTCCGATCAGTAACCATGGCAACCAGGACGCTACTGCAGGCCTGGTTGCCATGGTTACTTAGCAATATTACAATATTAGAAGCATCATACTTACCTGCTGGCTGCTGCGCTGTCTGTGTCCGGCCGGGAGCTCCTCCTACTGGTAAGTGACAGGTCTGTGCGGCGCATTGCTTAATGATCTGTCACTTACCAGTAGGAGGAGCTCCCGGCCGGACACAGACATCGCAGCAGCCAGCAGGTAAGTATGATGCTTCTAATATTGTTATATTGATAAGTAACCATGGCAACCAGGCCTGCAGTAGCTTCCTGGTTGCCATGGTTACCGATCGGAGCCCCAGAGAGATTAAACTGGGACTCCGATCGGAATCTCCGCTGCCACCAATGATCGGGGGGGGGGGGGGGGGGAAGAGTGGGGAGGCCGCACACTGGCCACCAATGATATTAATACAATAGAGGGGGGGAGGAAGGGCGACGGAGGCCGCACACTGGCCACCAATCAAATTACAATAGAGGGGGGGAGGGGGGCCGACGAAGGCCGCACACTGGCCACCAATGAAATTACAATAGAGGGGGGGGGGCGCACACTGGCCACCAATGATATTAAAACTGGGGAGGGACGGGGGTCTGCCCCCTGCTGCCTGGCAGCCCCTGATCTCTTACAGGGGGCTATGATACACAAAACTAACCCCTTCAGGTGCGGCACCTGAAGGGTTAATTGTGCTGATCTCAGCCCCCTGTAAGAGATCGGGTGCTGCCAGGCAGCAGGGGGCAGTCATGTACACAGTTTGTAGTATATTCTAAATAGAAGCGTCCCCATCACTATGGGAACGCCTCTGTGTTAGAATATACTGTCGGATCTGAGTTTCATGATGTAACTCAAATCCGATGGTATATTCTAACATAGAGGCGTTCCCATGGTGATGGGGACGCTTCAAGTTAAAATATACCATCGGGTTGGAGAAAACTCCGATCCTATGGTATATTAACTCCTGACTTTACATTGAAAGTCAATTGGGGACGGATCAGTTTGAAATTGCACCATATTGTGTCAACGTCAAACTGATCCGTCCCCATTGACTTGCATTGTAATTCAGGACGGATCCGTTTGGCTCCGCACGGCCAGGCGGACACCAAAACGACTTTTTTTTCATGTCCGTGGATCCTCCAAAAATCAAGGAAGACCCACGGACGAAAAAAGCGTCACGGATCACTGACCAACGGAACCCGTTTTGCGGACAGTGAAAAAATACGGTCGTGTGCATGAGGCCTTATTTAGTGTACTCCAGAACGAGAGAGAAAGGAAGAGGGTTCAGAATCTGCAAGATTGTGCACTGTGTTCAGTCAGTAAGTTACTGCTTTAGTTTAAGAATTATAAATTCTTAACTGCAGTGAGAGGGACATTGATAAGACATCCTTCACAACTGTACACTGTCTAGTCAGCATTATCTTAATCCTGTACCGTTCAGCTCAGAATAACACTCAAGTTTACAAGAACCTCATTGCCAGCCTTGGAATCTGCAGAATTTTTGGTGATAGAGGAAAATATTACTACAACCCCCATCCTGCCTATATCAATACATTGCTAAAATGGGAAGATTTGAATGGTGAATTTTCTAGAACTGTGTTTGATACCGTTAGATGTACTACATCCCCCATTGGACATGTCATCCCCCATTCTGTACTTTAGAGACTTGTTTATTTTCTACAAATGGTCTGGTTACTGTCCAGCACCATTCACTGGCCACTGCCCCTATGTTTACTGCCTTGCTCATGCACCAGACCCACAACACCAAGGGCACCCCAACTACCATCATGCAGGAGCCCCAATATCATGGTGTGCCCCAAGGGAAGAAAGAGTGCATCCTTATAACACTGCCTTGGCCTTAAGGAGCATCGGTGTGAGAATTGCCACTGTAAACAAATATTGCAGCCAGTGCCAACCATCTCCCATCCATCTTGGATTTTCGCCATAAGTGCTGAAACTCTGCAAATTCAAGTGTGTAAAACAGGAGAGTACATCCTGCAAGGAGCAGGAAGTTCAACTGTACCATATCCCACTGGAAGTTCAAGACTACTTTCATTTTGGAAATAGGTGTCACGGACGTTCCCGCGACAGGTGGCAGGAGATCGGTGAGACTGGCAACACGTGGTTTGATCTGACATGTTTTCCTTTTAGATCAAATGACGTCTGTGTTGTTTCTTGTGCTTGCCACACCTTCTTTCCCCAGGTGTGGCTATTAGGGTAATTTAACCGTCTCTATTCACAGTTGCTTCTCCCACAATGTTGTGCGGTTTATAGTTTCTGTTTGCACCTTTGGATAGATTGTGGTTGGATCTCAGCTGAGTTCCTGGTGCTTCCATTGCTCCATTGAAGTTAAGTATTTCCTTTCCCTTTTTGTATTTTGTTTGGGTTCTGTGTGTTGCATTTCCCTATTGTTTGTATTAGGCCTGAAGGAGACGCCTGTTCGTCTTTCCTTTTGGAGGACTCAAGGTATTCCTGCGTATGAACTCACCTACCTTTGGGGTCTGTTCATACTGGTAGTCAGTCAGGATTTTTGTTAGGGTTTTCACTAGGAGGTGTCCATTTTCCTTCCCTAGTTCTCAGGCCTGATTCCTTGTCCCCCCCTCCCTCCTATGCTCGGTGTGGTGTTTCCCTCCCACACCGAAGTGTGACATTATAAACCACCAAAACCGTCAATTTTTTGTTTGGGTGCAGCCATGGATTCTATTGCTGCACTGGCAGGTCAGCTATAACAGTCTCACAGATGCAGAGATCACAGGCTGTTGGACCTGGTGGTAGTGATGGAGACCAGGCCTATCTGGAGCCTACAATTGCCCTCCCGGACAGATTTTCTGGGGGACGTGATAATTTCATTTTGTTTAGGGAGGCGTGCAAGCTATATTTTAGGCTACGTCCACACTCATCTGAGGATGAGTAACAGCGAGTCGGTGTGGTTATTTCCTTGCTTAAGAGGGATGCGCAGTCATGTGCTTTTTCTCTGGGGACCGGATCGCAGTCTCTCCGGTCAGTAGATGAATTTTTCGAAGCTTTGGGTCTTATCTATAATGTTCCGGATCAGACCTCTCTAGCCGAAAACAAGCTGCGCGGCCTTCGTCAGGGTGATAGTTTCACTGAGGTTTATGGCTCTGAGTTTAGGAGGTGGGCTACGGATATGGAGTGGAACTATCCTGTCCTCCATAGCCAGTTTTGTCAAGGGTTATCAGAGCGGCTGAAGAACGCCTTGGGCTTTCATAAAACCCCAGTGTCTCTGGAGGCTGCTATGTCTCTGGCTATACACATGGACAGATGCCTGAGAGAGAAAGATCTAGGGGCCTCCACTCTCAGGACCTACTATCACATGATATTGTCCTCCTCTGATACTTTGCGTGAAGCTACTCCTGGGTTTATGTTTTTGGGACGAACCCATGCAATTATGGGGAGCTACTCCTGGATCCGCTTTTAAGCATACTAGTAATAGCAAGGGAGTGTGTTTTTTCTGTGGACAAAAGGAACATTTTATCAGAGTATGTCCATGCATTCAATGGCAAAAAGAAAAAAGAGGGACATTTAATTCCCACTTGACTCTTGGAGGGGTGAGAGCAGAGTCAGAAAATGTGCATTTGTCTTTTACTGGTAGTACCCAATTTCTCCTGGCTGCTGAGGTGGCGATAGAGTAAAAAACTGTGGGGATCGAGGTGTTTATCGACAGCGCGGCTGGGGTGAACCTGATAGATGCTCATTTCGTTTCTATGCACGGGTTGTCACCAATTGCATTAGAAAAAAATATTTCTGTTTTTGCTATTGATTCTGAGTAGTAAGAGGGTATATGGTTCGTCAAAGTGACAGGTACCACGCCCCCTTTTACACGCCCCTTTTTATATCGCTTGATATAAATTTTATATCGCTTGATATAAATTTTATATCGCTTTATATCGCTTGATATTAATTTTTATAGGGCTAGTTATTAAAATTTATAGCGTTTGATATTAAATTTATAGTGTTTCATATTAAATTTATAGGGTTAGCTATTAAAATTTATAGTGTTTGATATTAAATTTATAGGGTTAGCTATTAAAATTTAAAGTGTTTGCTATTAAAATTTATATTGTTTGCTTTTAAAATTCATAGTGCTAGCTATTAAAATTTATAGTTTTTGATATTAAAATTTATAGTGCCTGATATTAATTTAATATAATAGTATTAAAATCAAACGATGACAAATATAATTCAGTTAAAAAAAGCTTTATTCATTTCCTTATTTGCAACATTCCCGTAGGAACAGACACGTTTGATTGTAATTACAGCATCGTATACATAAGCGTTTCATGCGTTTTGTTACAAATGATCGCACAATACGGTCATTTTTTCTAAAATCATTAGTGAACATTTTTAAAACATTTTCAAAAGATATTCCTTTAGCGAGACATTGTAAGATATAGATACAGTAATGGCCGCAGACGGAACTAACGGTGTCTTGTATTTGTCTGTTTTGATATGTTATAGTCTTAGACTTTTTATATAAAAACTGCATAAATTTGCCAGGAAATATTTCATTTGCTGGTGATAAACCATAACTATCAAAAAAAATAGATATATAATTCGGGTATAATATAATTAAAATCCAATGCTTCCCCCGCTGATACGAATTATCCGTATTTACAATGTAGGCCGCGGGCCTGTCGATGATTTTACCCCCCCCCCCGGTAATAAATCACACGGGAATACACCTTTAAATATGCGCCTAGCGTTAATATCTGCTTTAATAACACAGGCAATTTCATAATTATTCATGTTTATTGAAAATCATATAATACTTCCCGACGATTATTAATTTCTATAATATTTTCATGAACTGAATATACAATCATGTTAATTGTGTTCGCAATTGGTTCGGCAAATCTAATTTCAGCTCGCAGATTGCCAGTTTTTACTAGAGAGAAATGACCGCTGGGCTCTTGATCCGGCGATAAATCAAAAGCGAACAAAGTATAACCGTTCAAAAACTCGTGTCGATCGACGGATAAAGCGTTGTCGGCCTTGTGTTTCCCCGAAATATGTACTAGGGACATATATTCACGAACAGCTGATTCGTCTTGGAAGTTAGGTTGAAAAGGTTTTGCCGGTATCTGTTGACCATCCAAATATAAGGCTGCATAATTCACATTATAGTGGTTGAAGCACAAAGGATTTCTTTGGTAACTCCCAGAAAATGATTCGTTATTCACAAACGCTAGTATTACTGTTTTTGGTAGGTTTCCGAGGAAAAGATTCTCGTGGTTACATATGCGAGTACCGGCGGGTACGCTATACACTTTAAGCGACGCCCGATCGATCGAGTACTTTGCGTTAGCTGTTAACAGAGCGCGACTGTGACCGATTCTTACAGCGGGCGATACTTGTACTCTTTTGACAAACAGGGAAGCGTGCTGTATTTGTACTTTAAAATGGGCCGCCTCGGCCGACATAAGGCAGAAAGCGTCTTTGTTTCTGGTCAATTTTATCTTTAGATCTAAACCGTTCAGTATTAACTTCAGGTGATTAAATATATCGGCGTAAATGGGGCCCATTAATTCAACACTCCTAGATCGGGCTGAATACTTTGCTCTCTTGCTGAAGCTTTCATTACGTCCGTCGAGAACCCGGTCATCATGATGTCCCGCGGTATCTTTGTAGAATAAACCGGCTGTAAATTGGGATGCTAAAGTTTGTGAATTATAATTTATTAAGGTCTCTATATACGCTCTATACGTATAAAGGTTGTCGCTTCTTGAAATCAACGTGTCGCCGAGCGTTATATCCAGCTGATTAAAAAGACTCGCTATAGGGTAGTTAATAAGTACAACGCGGGATCCTTCTGGTATGGGTGTGTTATCAGGACTAACGATTTTGCAAATGACGTGTAACAATGTGTTATTAAGGTCGTAATATTATTCACCGCTGCCCGTGATGTAGAATTCCAAAGGGGCATTGTCAGTGATTGCTGCGATTGGCTGCACCTCTACATAAAGCGATTTTTCAATGATTGTTTGGGTAGGAGGTATTTGAATAATATCCAACTCTGATTTGGCGTACTCGGCGGATGCGTCATGCACGAAAGCCATAGTGTATGACTAGAAGATGTCGCTCAGTGAACGACTTCTTGTTTTCTGGCTGGCGGCGACGTCTCTTAGGTTGTGCTACTTTATTCATAAAAGTTGGTAAGACAATGGCAGCGCATTCACGTTTTCTTTTACGCGTTTTTTTACGTATTTGTACGACACAGAGCCCTCCTGGCTCTGCGACGACCTATTTATACGATGCATAAATGCGGTCGAAGCCGTAGTGACAACGTCTTTAGCGATGTTACGGGCGGCTGTTTTCACGTGCGGTTTTACAAGCGCCACACCTTTCTTAAATAGGGGAACGACACGCCGGAACAGACCCCGAAATAACCCGGCAAGTCCAGAACCATGCATGAATTCAGTACCGTGAAATCCGTCCAAGCCATGACAGGCTTGCTTTATGTAATAATGCGTATATGCGTCAGGGTCACCGTACACTCTCGGGGACAACATTTTAGTGCGTCGTCACCGCGTGCGGTCTAAAGTGTAATCGCACAATAGTCTTACCGTATTTGAATTTAACAGGTTTAGCCTGATCCGTGAGTATCGATATTGTAACCGTGTCAAAATGATGTTTACAAACAGGTATATAGTCCGGGCGGTGATACTTTTGCGTGACTATATCACCATTTTTACCGCCTAACTCGACAGTTCTTAAAAGTTGTACGTAACTATCGCCAACAAGTTGATGTTGAACGATATCTATACAAACAAACAATGTATAAAAACCGGCTTTAATATCGGAATAAATTTTTTTCTCTTTTGATAAAACTAGAGCAAGCCCCTTTTTACCACCAACATAATGTTCTAAAACAGGTAAGCCGGGTCCTTTGTAGCGGAGAGTGATGTGCTCGGTGTCGACATTCTTGAGCGATGGAGCTTTCGAATACCCCGTCAGCCCCAAAATATTCCCCAACTTCACACAAGGCATTAACCTGTATGCTGCTGAATTCAGTACATAAACGGTTCTGTCAATATCGTCGTATCTTAGACGCAGTTGATCGGGGGTATTTTTATAGATTCAAGTTTGCTATTAATGGCTTTGATGAGATCGTGCATATTGGAGTAATGACCCGATTTAACAAAAAGCTTGCTGATCGACTCGTCGCGCTGTGCGACGTAGAATACACCATCTCCGGGGCCAAAGGTTTCCCACGTATGTGGATACTGAATCTCCACTAAAGCTACTTCGTAAGGGCCGCGAAGATGCACCGCTTTTGCTAACTTAGTGGTTGTAATCGGCGATGCTGTTTTCGGGATAAAGTTTGGCGGAGGCGTTGCAGGGCAGCGTGATAAAAAACGATCTGTCCTCCATAGTTTACAGACGCATCAACTGTTTTTCAGGCACCCAAGAGTTAAACTTGTTAGGGTAGCCTATCCACTTTACAAAACACAACGTTTTACCCCGAACTTTCCTCTTTTTCAGTATTTTTTCTATCCTTTAAACTCGTAGCTTGTCGAGAGTTACTTTTTGGACTTCCTCCGGGTAGAATGAGCCTTCAATGAACTCATCAGACAGGTCTTTCAACTTATAAAGGGGTCTGAGGCCCCTAGTGTTTACAACGTGAATTTTAAATATCTCGTCAGTATAGGTTTGTTCATAACCTTTTTTTAAAAAAAAACCTTATAACGCACAATTCTGACGTGGTCACCTATTTTTAATACCGGTTTAACTTTTTTAATAGTATCGTTGCACCCGTAGATATTTTTCCAAACGGTTAAAGAGTTCTCTTTTGTCACATCGACGGGGCGCCGCCTTATAGTTTTGTGGTATGTGCGGTTATAACTATACACCAGGTCTTGTAACTTGTCGATGTATCTGTACGTGTTTTGTTCTCTAAGATAGCGCCACATTTTAGTTTTCAGCGTTCTATTAAAACGTTCGACCAAAGCTGCCTTAACAGCATTTGTAGTTAAAAAATTATGTATTTTATAGGTTTCACAAAGATGCCTCATAGGTTTGTTTATAAACTCACGGCCCCGATCAGTCTGAAGCTTTCTGGGGGTTCGACCGCTTAACTTAAATATCTTCTCAAAAGCGGAAGCCACTGTAGCGCCGGACTTATTTGAAAGGCCCGACACCCAGGCATATTTAAATAGAATATCAACGACCGTCAGCAGGTATTTTACACCATTATTTTCTTTAGAAAAATCTATCATCGACACAAGATCTGCCTGCCATTGAGCATCTATATCAGACACCATAACCTTGTTTCTTGTAAAGGTTTTTTTAACAGGTTTGTACAAAGTGTAAGTATCCTCGTTGCTCAACCAGTTTTTTACAGAGTCTTTTCTTATTCCAAATTTCCGGACTTCTCTGAATAAGGATTCAACGCCCCCATAAGAGCCAGCAGTAGAGTTGAGCGAACACCTGGATGTTCGGGTTCGAGAAGTTCGGCCGAACTTTCCGGAAATGTTCGGGATCCGAACCCGATCCGAACTTCGTCCCGAACCCGAACCCCATTGAAGTTAATGGGGACCCGAACTTTTGGGCACTAAAAAGGCTGTAAAGCAGCCCAGGAAAGAGCTAGAGGGCTGCAAAAGGCAGCAACATGTAGGTAAATCCCCTGCAAACAAATGTGGATAGAGAAATGAATTAAAATAAAAATTAAAAAAATAAAAATGAACCAATATCAATTGGACAGAGGTCCCATAGCAGAGAATCTGGCTTCACGTCACCCACCACTGGAACAGGCCACTGTCACACATTTAGGCCCAGGCACCCAGACAGAGGAGAGAGGTCCCGTAACAGAGAATCTGGCCTTATGTCAGCGCAGAATCTGTTTTCATGTCATAGCAGAGAATCAGGCTTCACGTCACCCACCACTGGAACAGGCCACTGTCACACATTTAGGCCCAGGCACCCAGGCAGAGGAGAGAGGTCCCGTAACAGTGAATCTGGCCTTATGTCAGCGCAGAATCTGTATTCATGTCATAGCAGAGAATCAGGCTTCACGTCACCCACCACTGGAACAGGCCACTGTCACACATTTAGGCCCAGGCACCCAGGCAGAGGAGAGAGGTCCCGTAACAGAGAATCTGGCCATATGTCAGCGCAGAATCTGTATTCATGTCATAGCAGAGAATCAGGCTTCACGTCACCCACCACTGGAACAGGCCACTGTCACACATTTAGGCCCAGGCATCCAGACAGAGGAGTAGTTCATTCAACTTTGGGTTGCCCCGCAAAAAATATAATGGTAAAATTAAATTAAAAATAGTATTGAATGAGGAAGTGCCCTGGAGTAGAATAATATATTGTTAAGGGGAGGTAGTTAATATCTAATCTGCACAAGGGATGGACAGGTCCTGTGGGATCCATGCCTGGTTCATTTTTATGAACGTCAGCTTGTCCACATTGGCTGTAGACAGGCGGCTGCGTTTGTCTGTAATGACGCCCCCTGCCGTGCTGAATACACGTTCAGACAAAACGCTGGCCGCCGGGCAGGCCAGCACCTCCAAGGCATAAAAGGCTAGCTCTGGCCACGTGGACAATTTGGAGACCCAGAAGTTGAATGGGGCCGAACCATCAGTCAGTACGTGGAGGGGTGTGCACAGGTTCTGTTCAACCATGTTAGTGAAATGTTGCCTCCTGCTAACACGTTCCGTATCAGGTGGTGGTGCAGTTAGCTGTGGCGTGGTGACAAAACTTTTCCACATCTCTGCCATGCTAACCCTGCCCTCAGAGGAGCTGGCCGTGACACAGCTGCGTTAACGACCTCTTGCTCCTCCTCTGCCTTCGCCTTGGGCTTCCACTGGTTCCCCTGTGACATTTGGGAATGCTCTCAGTAGCGCGTCTACCAACGTGCGCTTGTACTCGCGCATCTTCCTATCACGCTCCAGTGTAGGAAGTAAGGTGGGCACATTGTCTTTGTACCGGGGATCCAGCAGGGTGGCAACCCAGTATTCCGCACATATTAAAATGTGGGCAACTCTGCTGTCGTTGCGCAGGCACTGCAGCATGTAGTCGCTCATGTGTGCCAGGCTGCCCAGAGGTAAGGACAAGCTGTCCTCTGTGGGAGGCGTATCATCATCGTCCTGTGTTTCCCCCCAGCCACGCACCAGTGATGGGCCCGAGCTGCTTTGGGTGCCACCCCGCTGTGAACATGCTTCGTCCTCATCCTCCTCCACCTCCTCCTCATCCTCGTCCTCCTCGTCCTCCAGTAGTGGGCCCTGTCTGGCCACATTTGTACCTGGCCTCTGGTGTTGCAAAAAACCTCCCTCTGAGTCACTTTGAAGAGACTGGCCTGAAAGTGCTAAAAATGACCCCTCTTCCTCCTCTTCCTCCTGGGCCACCTCCTCTTCCATCATCGCCCTAAGTGTTTTCTCAAGGAGACATAGAAGTGGTATTGTAACGCTGATAACGGCGTCATCGCCACTGGCCATGTTGGTGGAGTACTCGAAACAGCGCAACAGGGCACACAGGTCTCGCATGGAGGCCCAGTCATTGGTGGTGAAGTGTGTCTGATCCGCAGTGCGACTAACCCGTGCGTGCTGCAACTGAAACTCCACTATGGCCTGCTGCTGCTCGCACAGTCTGTCCAGCATATGCAAGGTGGAGTTCCTCCTGGTGGGTACGTCGCATATGAGGCGGTGAGCGGGAAGGCCGAAGTTACGCTGTAGCGCAGACAGGCGAGCAGCGGCAGGGTGTGAACGCCGAAAGCGCGAACAGACGGCCCGCACTTTATGCAGCAGCTCTGACATGTCGGGGTAGTTGCGAATGAACTTCTGCACCACCAAATTCAGCACATGCGCCAGGCAAGGGATGTGCGTCAAACCGGCTAGTCCCAGAGCTGCAACGAGATTTCGCCCATTATCGCACACCACCAGGCCGGGCTTGAGGCTCACCGGCAGCAACCACTCGTCGGTCTGTTGTTCTATACCCCGCCACAACTCCTGTGCGGTGTGGGGCCTGTCCCCCAAACATATGAGTTTCAGAATGGCCTGCTGACGTTTACCCCGTGCTGTGCTGAAGTTGGTGGTGAAGGTGTGTGGCTGACTGGATGAGCAGGTGGAAGAAGAGGAGGAGGAAGCTGAGTAGGAGGAGGAGGAGACAGGAGGCAAAGAATGTTGCCCTGCGATCCTTGGCGGCGGAAGGACGTGCGCCAAACAGCTCTCCGCCTGGGGCCCAGCCGCCACTACATTTACCCAGTGTGCAGTTAGGGAGATATAGCGTCCCTGGCCGTGCTTACTGGTCCACGTATCTGTGGTTAGGTGGACCTTGCCACAGATGGCGTTGCGCAGTACACACTTGATTTTATCAGACACTTGTTTGTGCAGGGAAGGCACGGCTCTCTTGGAGAAGTAGTGGCGGCTGGGAACAACATACTGTGGGACAGCAAGTGACATGAGCTGTTTGAAGCTGTGTGTGTCCACCAGCCTAAATGACAGCATTTCATAGGCCAGTAGTTTAGAAATGCTGGCATTGAGGGCCAGGGATCAAGGGTGGCTAGGTGGGAATTTACGCTTTCTCTCAAATGTTTGTGAGATGGAGAGCTGAACGCTGCCGTGTGACATGGCTGAGATGCTTGGTGACGCAGGTGGTGGTGTTGGTGGTACATCCCATGTTTGCTGGGCGGCAGGTGCCAACGTTCCTCCAGAGGCGGAGGAAGAGGCCGAGGCGGCGGCAGCAGCAGAAGAGTCTGAGGCAGCAGCAGCAGAAGAGGTAGCAGGGGGAGCCTGAGTGACTTCCTTGTTTTTAAGGTGTTTACTCCACTGCAGTTCATGCTTTGCATGCAGGTGCCTGGTCATGCAGGTTGTGCTAAGGTTCAGATTGTTAATGCCTCGCTTCAGGCTCTGATGGCACAGCGTGCAAACCACTCGGGTCTTGTCGTCAGCACATTGTTTGAAGAAGTGCCATGCCAGGGAACTCCTTGAAGCTGCCTTTGGGGTGCTCGGTCCCAGATGGCGGCGGTCAGTAGCAGGCGGAGTCTCTTGGCGGCGGGTGTTCTGATTTTGCCCACTGCTTCCTCTTTTGCTACGCTGTTGGCTCGGTCTCACCACTGCCTCTTCCTCCGAACTCTGAAAGTCAGTGGCACGACCTTCATTCCATGTGGGGTCTAGGACCTCATCGTCCCCTGCATCGTCTTCCACCCAGTCTTGATCCTTGACCTCCTGTTCAGTCTGCACACTGCAGAAAGACGCAGCAGTTGGCACCTGTGTTTCGTCATCATCAGAGACGTGCTGAGGTGGTATTCCCATGTCCTCATCCTCAGGAAAAATAAGTGGTTGTGCGTTAGTGCATTCTATCTCTTCCACCCCTGGGGAAGGGCTAGGTGGATGCCCTTGGGAAACCCTGGCAGCAGAGTCTTCAAACAGCATAAGAGACTGCTGCATAACTTGAGGCTCAGACAGTTTCCCTGATATGCATGGGGGTGATGTGACAGACCGATGGGCTTGGTTTTCATGCGCCATCTGTGCGCTTTCTGCAGAAGACTGGGTGGGAGATAATGTGAACGTGCTGGATCCACTGTCGGCCACCCAATTGACTAATGCCTGCACCTGCTCAGGCCTTACCATCCTTAGAACGGCATTGGGCCCCACAAAATATCGCTGTAAATTCTGCTGGCTACTGGGACCTGAGGTAGTTGGTTCACTAGGACGTGTGGCTGTGGCAGAACGGCCACGTCCTCTCCCAGCACCAGAGGGTCCACTAACACCACCACGACCATGTCCACGTCCGCGTCCCTTATTAGATGTTTTCCTCATTGTTCCCGTTCACCACAATTTTGAGAATGGCAAATTTGGGAATGTTTTTTCAACCCAGAAAAAAAAGTGTGCTTTTACGGTCACTACAAATAACTTGACCAGCTAAAACAGTACAGATTTGGTTAACTAGAGATGTGAGGCCTGTTTTTTTTTTTGCGCTGTGTGACAGGTATAGGTTTAATCACAGAATCAGACTTCTATCTGCACGCTAGCGTGTGTCTTAGGTTTTTCTGAATGACACTATCACTAGCTTCAATGTAAGATATTCTTTTTGGGATAGATTTCAAGTAGGCCTCAAATACCAGAAACTAGTTATTTTGAGAATGGCAAATTTGGGAATGGTTTTTCAACCCAGAAAAAAAAGTGTGCTTTTACGGTCACTACAAATAACTTGACCAGCTAAAACAGTACAGATTTGGTTAAATAGAGATGTGAGGCCTGTTTTTTTTTTTGCGCTGTGTGACAGGTATAGGTTTAATCACAGAATCAGATTTCTATCAGCACGCTAGCGTGTGTCTTAGGTTTTTCTGAATGACACTATCAGTACCTTCAATGTAAGATATTCTTTTTGGGATAGATTTTAAGTAGGCCTCATATAGCAGAAACTAGTAATTTTGAGAATGGCAAATTTGGGAATGGTTTTTCAAACCAGAAAAAAAAGTGTGCTTTTACGGTCACTACAAATAACTTGACCAGCTAAAACAGTACAGATTTGGTTGAATAGAAATGTCAGGTCTATTTTTTAGGCGCTGGGTGACAGGCTCAACTTGCCCCTGATGTAATATATGGCCAAAAAATAACCACACTGTTGATGGTTAAATGCACTTGGGTGACACAGGCTCAGCCTGCACCAGATGTAGTATATGGCCAAAAAATAATCAGACTGTCGATGGTTAAATGCACTTCGGTAACACAGGCTCAGCCTGCAGCTGATGTAGTATATGGCCAAAAAATAACCAGACGGTTGATGGTTAAATGCACTTCGGTGACACAGGCTCAGCCTGACGCTGATGTAGGATATAGCACAAAATAACCACACTATCGATGGTTAAAAACACTTGGTGATAGCTTGTGCTGGCGCACCACAAGTCACAAAATGGCCGCCGATCACCCCAGAAAAAAAGTGATCTAAAAACGCTCTGGGCAGCCTCAAAAAAGTGAGCAAGTCAATAATAGCACTTCAATGATCCACAGCTGCAGATCGATCACAGAATGAAGTCTTTTGGAGGAGTTAATCTGCCTAATCTCGCCCTAACGTCGCAGCTGCAACCTCTCCCTATACTGATCATAGCAGAGTGACGTGCGGCGCTACGTGACTCCAGCTTAAATAGAGGCTGGGTCACATGCTGCACTGGCCAATCACAGCCATGCCAATAGTAGGCATGGCTGTGATGGCCTCTTGGGGCAAGTAGTATGACGCTTGTTGATTGGCTGCTTTGCAGCCTTTAAAAAAGCGCCAAGAAAGCGCTGAACACCGAACCCGGACTTTTACGAAAATGTTCGGGTTCGGGTCCGTGTCACGGATACCCCAAAATTCGGTACGAACCCGAACTATACAGTTCGGGTTCGCTCATCCCTATCCGGCAGCTTTTGGCGTGTAGTACTGTTTTCGCAATATTTTGCTATTTGCAGGCATTTTAGCAGTGTTTTAAACAGCGTCTACTCAACAACGCCTCCTAACTGTTTATACATTTTTAAATAATCAAGCTATTATATTTATTGTAAAAAGAAAAAACACAAGACAATTTATTTAAAACAGTTTATGTATAGTAAATAAAACATTATAAGCCGTTACACACAAAGAAATTTTATATACATGCAAAGTAAAAATGTGTGTAAAACAAATAAAAACATTATAAGATGCTTAATACAAAGAAAGTTTATATACAATCGCCAAAGTAAGAAAATTTACAACGTTAACCAAGCAGCTTGCAACAAGGGCGGTAGCCTCTTTTTAGGTAATAATGAGACACGCGTCGACACAGTAGGCGAAGTTATA